>NW_027615259.1:0-54235 GCF_965212315.1 Lampetra planeri | reverse complement strand
GAACGTCGGATGACGTTTTCTTAGAAACGAATAATCATTGAAATGTGGCACGTTTGGCAGTGACACGACCTGTTGACCGGTAGTCACTTTAAGGAAATTCCTTTCTAAAGCTGTCGATTATGTCATTATACGCAGCAAAGGCTCAGGTGTGATTTCAGCTAAATTCACACAGGAGTAGGGAGAATAAGAACATCTGTCCAATATGTCAGCTTCCATGTGAACTGAATGTGGTCTGCTCTAGTCAACACGCAATGTGCAGCAGACTTCTCTAGTAAAACTGTGCTTGTGTGTCCAGAGAGTGATTTGGCAGTGTTGCCTTAAACTTGAATAACTGGAGGGAGGTGCTATGAATGCTTTTACAGAGAGCCTAGTGGAGAATTCCAAACAAGAGTGAGGTAGTTCTATGTAATTCTGCTGAGAGATGTCCATAGACAACATAATCCATCACCACATTCTATAATATAATATAAATAATACTAAATTGCCATATACAATATATCTGTCCCAAAATCAAATAGTTTCTTTCCATATTAAATTTCCCCTCTTAGTTTTTGTGTAATTTAGACATAAATTTGTGTAACAGACATACAATTACATTTTATTTGATTTCTAATCTGCAGGAGCTGACGTCGTGTTTTGGGATGGCGTCAGACATACTTTCCCAAAACCATGGGTTCCAAGGGGATCATGACATTTTACCCTACTACTGAGGAATTCAAGAACTTTTCCCGCTACATTGCATATATGGAGTCCCAAGGAGCACACAAAGCAGGCCTGGCCAAAGTAAGTACTAATACAACATTATCACATAATAGGCCTTACCAACACCCATTTGTATGCAAAAGACTGTCAGTTGTTATTTTAAATTCTTCCATGCATATGTTGATAACACACTACCATCACAGAAAGAAATGCTACTTCTCTATAAAAAGCCCAACAACAACATAAAGGAGAGTAACTCACCAACTTTTTTTGACTCAGATTGTCCCACAAAGGAGTGGAAGCCTAGAAGATCCTATGATGATATAGACAATTTGATGATACCTGCACCCATTCAGCAAGTGGTGACGGGCCAGTCAGGCCTTTTCACCCAGTACAACATTCAGAAGAAGCCCATGTCTGTGAAAGAGTTCCGCAAGACTGCCAACAGTGACAAGTAAGAAGTGCAGAAACAATATGACTAGGTTGTGAAATTTGTGATACTTGTGGTCGTTTTGTCCTTCTGATGCTGAAAGTGTATTTGTGCATCTTTTTTAATATTCTGTTCATGCCTCTTAATAGGTTCTGTAGCCCTCACTATGATGACTTTGAGGAATTGGAAAGAAAGTACTGGAAAAATGTGACATTCAATCTCCAATATATGGGGCAGATGTCAATGGGACCCTCTATGACTCCGTGAGTGGACGTGATGTTGCTCTCTGATATTCCTCCATTGACACTTTTTCTGTTTGGAGTCTGTCACATTATTTGCACCATGGTCCAAGTGAAAATTCAGTTGTGATAGGCTTTATTGTGGTAATTCCATTACATATAAGTAGTTATTTGATATCTATTAATCAATTCTCAGTTTTAAGTTACTATGTTGTACGTACAGTGTGTAAGTACACTGTGCAGAAGGCAGACGTGTCCAAACGCTTCAGCCTCATACACTGAACTTATCATTTACGTTTGATATTTTATGTACTCCCACAGGATGTCAAAGAGTGGAACATCTGTCATCTGGACACAATTTTGGATACTGTGGAATGTGAAAGTGGCATCACCATCGAGGGTGTAAACACACCCTACTTGTATTTTGGCATGTGGAAGACTACCTTTGCATGGCACACTGAGGACATGGATCTCTACAGTATCAATTATTTACACTTTGGAGAGCCCAAATCATGGTAAAAAGAAAACCAATTTTCTGATCAGACGCATTCAATATTCTTTAACGCATGTACAATTAGTAATGAATTCCACCTTTCATGTAAATGTGTACAGGTACTGTGTTCCGCCAGAGCACGGAAAAAGATTGGAACGTCTTGCTAAAGGTAGGAGACCACTGGACAATGAGCGATCCACGAACATGGAGTATCAGTATGTCACCTACTTCTGTCTCATGTTTTTTTTTTTTAGGTTTTTTTCCTAACAGTGCTAAAAATTGTGAGGCCTTTTTGAGGCATAAGATGACTCTCATCTCCCCCTCGATACTGAAGAAATATGGGATCCCGTTTGAAAAGGTATGGTGTTGTCGTGGGATGTTACTGCAACATTATAGAAGCAAATTTTTCATTTAATTTAACTATACATTCAAATAGCGTATTCTCATATCATTGTTTTTATGTCCTTAAGATTACTCAGGAGGCTGGTGAGTTCATGGTAACGTTCCCCTACGCCTATCATGCTGGGTTCAACCACGGTTTTAACTGTGCAGAATCAACCAACTTTGCCACTGAGAGATGGATTGAATACGGCAAACAAGCGGTTTTGGTGAGAAAAATTCATGTTCAGCACAATGACACATTCTACAGCAGACTATAATCAGCTTATTCTACACGTGTAAATGAAATCAATTTATACATTTAAAATGTAGGAGCAAAGACATGCATGTTACGTACGACATGTTACATGCAGCATCATTGCATATCATTCTTTTTATGCCTTTTTACGTCTGTCCTCCTTCAGTGCTCATGTCGTAAGGACATGGTAAAGATCTCCATGGATGTATTTGTGAAGAAATTCCAGCCAGATCGCTATGAACAGTGGCTAGCTGGGCGGGATGTTGTCCCCATTAACCACTCACGGCCTACCCCAGAGGCCAAGGAATTCCTAGGGGACTCCTTCAATGACATCACCAGCGGTAGCACCAGTTGTACTTTGGAGAGCTGTGGGGAGGACGGAGAGCGAAAGAGGTGGGTCAAACACTGCATGTGCATTTGTAGAGTTATTTAATGTCTAAAGGGTATTTTTCAAGCCATGAGCTAAAATAGGATAATCATTTAGTAAAGGCAGTCGTGATGCTTCAGAAGTTTTAATGTTGTATAAGGTATTGGAAGGGACAGTTAATTTATCACATGTAACAGCTCGAGCTCAAGTGGAACACTTCCCTTCTCAACTGTATGACATCCTTTGTTAAAGTCTGAATGTGGTGACTCCTCAGCTCTACACAAAGGATTGAGACCAAGAGACACAGGGGTGTGTCTGCAGGTGCCTGAGGAAGTTGTTCCTAAGGAGGAAGATGAGGGAATGGAGCAGTACGGGAAACGTCCCAGGCTAAGTCTTTTACCGCCACGTACTACATCACATGATGGCAAGAGGAATAAAGGTAACGTGACCGGACTGTTTCTGTACCTGTGCTAAAACATGTTGAGAGTAGGGCTGCAAGAAGTAACTTGTAGAAGTACAAAAATTGATTTATAAGATTTGAGTGCATCAGTAGATGGACCCCTGGATCGGTTAACACATGTGATTTTATTTACAGGCCCACCGAAGTTGGTTGTCACGCCCACCAAGCTCACGTTAACGGATCCATTTCACAGGGGCTTAAGTAACAGTGATGTCGGCCGCCCCCCTCACTATACAAAGACACGTGCACCTGCAATATCATGTCAGTCACAGCCCAGAAACGGTGATCGCTCGATGACGCCGACCTGGACAGAAGCTACAGGGCAGCCGGCTCGTAAAATGGGGGTAGCCAGCTTGCTCTTCCATAGGACTTTAAGTCCAAAAGATACTCTGCTGGTGCACAACTACACTCTTGAAAAGCATCAGCCTCATACGCAGCTCCAGGTCCACAGCTACGCCCGAGAGCATCAACCCCGTCATCTCCAGCTCAAAGCCCCGACACTGTCAGACAAACGGGTCCAGTCCGTGTCTCGGGCACCAGGCAGTGAAAAAAACGAGTCGCTGCCAGAATCCAAAATTGTTGTTACTGAAGTCGCTGTCAGTGAATCTGATGCACAAAGTCTTGTTGAGAAGAATCAAGAAAAGGACAAAGTCGCACTTCCGATGCCCGTTCAATCTCAGGTTGTCGAACAGTGGCCTGATGCTGATCCTATCAGCAGGACGCCTCCCACTCAGATTCAACCCATACAGATGAACTCAGTGGAGTCTCCCAAGAACAACAAACGGAAGGTATGTTTTGAATAGACCAGCCATCGTATCAAAGACGTTTCTGATCAGTCAGTGAGTCAGTGGCAGTGTCAGTCTAGTGACACATGCATGTTTCAGCTTGTGCAAAGTTTAATATTGCATGCGCTGTGCACTGATTGACCTCAAACTCTCCTTGTACTGCTTCTTGTACAGAGACATGTACTACCTGACCTTACTGAAGGGGGGGCTCAAAGAGAGAAGACATTGCTCGTAGCCCACACTTAAAGAAACTTGTTGAGGATGTGCAGAAAAATAGATGAAAAAAGGAATCACTTTTTCACTGTTAATAGTGCAGAATTCAGTCATTTAAGAACACAATATAATACAACTTAAGAACACATGTCAGAGTGTACTAAAACAAAAGGAACAAATAGTAGAGGCTCAGGGATATTTTCCGATGTCATTTTCATGTAATAAAAGTTGAAATCTGTGTAATAACATGTATTAACATCAATGACCTAAATAAAACCTTCTTTGGTTGAATTACGCATCGAATGTAGGTTTCAAGATGAAAAAAAAATATGCGTTTGACACACTTTAAATTAGATGTAAATAGTAGGATGTTACTGTTAACGCTGATGACACAGCAAAATCAGCAAGAGGCGTGACTGTAGTTTGTGGTGGCTCTGTACTGGTCTGATGTTTTGTCCCAAGCTTCGCTTTACTAATCAAATAACTGTGATGCTTGGCAGTTAAGTTGATCAGGTTTTCTTTGAAAAATCAGCCGTGAAGGTTCAATATTATTCGTGCTGTTCAAACCACAGACAAACCAATGTCCGCTTGTGGATAGCAGCATTGTCATCTTGAAAGACACCGTTCCTGTCAAGAAGCCAATGCTCGATGAGGTGACGGTGATGGCTCAGAGTCATTACGTAAGTAGTCATGAGATGGAACCAGGTTCTCATGTAGGATCATGTTTATCTGGACATGTGTGGACACCGGTGCAGAGCCGTCAGTATGCATCACAAGGGCTCATAGCTAAGTGGACTCTGTTCAATTGCTTTCTTTTCCTCGCTCCAGCAGGTGTCAGAAGAACAGTCCTACTGCAAGTCTGTGGTAAAGAAGCAACAGCAGCAAGCACAGCTCCCCAAACTTCCCCGTCATCATCCACTCTTCAGAGACGCCCAAAGTGATGATGGTACACGATTTACTGTGTAGATAGATTAGCTTGTTTAATTATCTTTATTACAGACCCAAATAATACATTATAAAATGACGAAATGATAAAAAAAAAATATGTACTGATGTCCCGAAGTAGACTTCAGATGTTCTGCCATTTTCACCTTTTGTTGTCGCATTTAGTTGGTGTGATCTTCTATTTTTTCCTATTTTTAATACTTGATCAATAGAGGCGTATGTGGACGTGGAGGTCGAGCAGGAGGAGAAAGAGGAGTGGGCAAAGCCTCTAACCCAGCTGTGGCAGTGTCGGCCCTATAACCTCCAGAAGGAGCAGGAGTACAACAAGAGAATGGGCGAGCAGGCTCCTTACTGCTCCATCTGTCTGCTCTTCCACACGCACCATCAGGTGAGAAATGATTAGAGACGTGGAAGTTTGAACATCAGTTTGACATTTGGTGTGACATCAAACACACAACAGAAACTTCATAAGTTCTGTTTTAATTTCTTAAGTAGAAAATATCTGAAAATGGCGCATTAACTACTGCGTGTGAATCTCTCCGTCTTCAGTCTGACTCCAGGAGTGGTAATCCCAGTGTGACACTGGTGAACCGTCATGGACGCCAGTGGTCCAAACCACTCATCCCCGAAATGTGTTTCAATACCCAAACCAGCAAGACCAGTGATGGTGGTGAAGGTCAGCTGTCCAACCCACAAGTAGGGGAGGATGGCACCAGCCGGCTGGTCAGCTGCTCTCAGTGCTGCGTCCGTGTACATGCCAGTAAGACCCTGTCCTGTTATCTGCTGTTCATGAAGTGGATGCATTGGACACTTGAGTATTTCAAGCTCAGTGGCACTTCACTGCTCATGGCATGTTAAAAATGAATTGTTTTTTTCAGCATGACAGGATGCTTCCTGTCGAAGATCGAAAGAATCTTCCTTCATGTTGAAACAAAACATTGAGTTCTGTTATATAACATCCACACAGATTTGCTTTAGGGATTGAACCTCATTTTGTCTGAGAGCTCTGTGAAGATGATGTGTCTGTCTCTCCTGCTCAGGTTGCTATGGTGTTTCTGGGGATGAAGCAGAGCTCGACAACTGGCTGTGTGCACGCTGTGAGGCTGATGCCACCACAGAGGGTTTGTTGTAACTTCCTTTATCTCATTTTTTATCTATTGAGAGTGTTTTGTTCTGTGAGCCATTGGTTGAAGAATATATTTCTCTTAATTTTGTAGCAAAAAATGATTTAAAAACTTTGTACTTTTGTACAAATGAATACCTTGATCCAGCAGGGGGTGACACGGTGCGCTTTAATTTGATACTGATTCTGTGTCTGGGTGTTTGTCTGCACATTAAATTCATAAACTGAATGAGTTATTTACATAATGAAGATTTTATTGCACATATTAAAATCTAGTGTTACATTTTCTACAGGTATTTTCCTTTCTGAAACACACACACACACACATATACATGAGTCTGTACATCCATATTTAGAAATGAAAGGAAAGTTAACTGTTGTTACAAGTAACAGACATGGTTTGATGCCTCCTCAGGATTGCTGTCTGTGTTCCCTCAGAGGTGGAGCTCTGCAGAGAGCAAACAATGACAAGTAAGCAGCCAACATGTCTGAGCTGTACGACTGACGTGTCAATCTCTTGAAAGATTGTGTGCCTGTGTCTTGATGATGTTACGTTGCAGTCGCTTCTTACAGCTGTTTTACAGCTGTGTAGCTTTCCCACTGGATGGGAATGTTACAGCATTAGTGGCTAATAATTTCCAGATGTTGTCTGTCTGTTGACTGTTGTCACCACGTTTGTCTTTACCTCAGGTGGGTTCATGTGCTTTGTGCCATCACTGTGCTGGAAGCCCGTTTTATCAACATCACTGAGCGACGGCCCATTGACCTGTCTGCGATCCCACTGCCGCGGTTCAAACTGGTAAGTTAAGTCTGGTTCAAGTGTTTACTTTTAAAATGATGTTACTGTTCATGTACTTCACTCCCTTAGTTTCTTTTCTCTGCCCCCCCCCTCCACCTTGTTCCCTACCTGTGTTTCTCCTAACACTTGTGCCTGTCCTTGGTAGAAGTGTGTGTACTGCAGGAAACGGAATGAAGAAGGAAGTGACGGGCCTGCTGCGTTCAGTGCTCCCATGGCCGCTGCTCCACAGCATTTCACCCCACGTGTGCTCAGGCCGCCGGCATCCTCATGCACCCGGATGACTGGCCATTCATCGTCTTCATCACCTGCCACCGGCACAGAGCCCCCGTCATCCCTGAGGTACGGCAGCTCCTCCTGCCTTCTGCTACCAGAGTACATCAGTGACGTGACAGGTGACCGATAGGTGAAGTCCAGCCGAGCTCTGAGCTCTGTGGACTCAGGTCAGATAGTCGAGCCCCGAGTTCAGACTGAACAGGGTGAAGCAGCATTAGGCTGTCATCTGCACACAGATGGAACAAACTACCGACACATGTGAAATCATTTCGGTTCTCAAGTGCTTATGATGAGCTCTTTGAAGGCATTTTAGAATTTTGATTGTTTTATTTCGTCTTCACCTTTTTAAACGTGCAGCACATAGAGTTGCCCTGCCTTGCCTTGATGGTATTTGAGGCTCCGTTGCAATAATGTACAGCGAGTGACCCGAGTCACTTTGTATGTCCTGAACACACCTTTTACAGTCTGCAGCATGCAGCTCCACCTCTGATCATCTGTCTTTGGTTAACTTATTCAAGCTGAGCACTTGATGACTCTCGCTGAGCTTTAAAGAGTGATACGCTTCTGTTCCACAGCGCAACAAGGATTCCATGCAGCAGCTGTCGGTGGGCCAGAGGGTGATCTGCAAATATAGAAACGGACGATACTACCAGAGCGAGGTGGTGGAGCTGACCACAGCCACCTTCTACGAGGTCATCTTTGATGACGGCTCATACAGCGACAACCTTTTCCCAGAGGACATCGAGGTTATAAGACTTGATTTTCATCGTCATTCACTGCGTTGTTTCAATTTCTCTGGGAGAAAAAGAGTCACTGATCATACAATTTGAGAATTTCCCATTTCAGTTCTAGATCGAATAACTGGTGAATACTTTATACACTGTATATCTCCCTCTCTCAGTGCATGTAACCAATTTGTGTTTGTTCTCCTATAGAATCGGGACTGCGTCCAACTCGGCCCCCCTGCTGAAGGTGCTGCTGTTCAAGTGCGTTGGACAGATGGGTTACTGTATGGGGCCAAGTTTGTATCGTCACACTCCATCCCCATGTACCTCGTAAGTCAACTCCTACACCTCCCAGACATGAATGTGGTGTCCTAGAGACGTGTCCAAACCAAACCTCTACTGACCTCCACTAGGAGTGTGTTTGTATTCAGATGACAACTGCTTTCAATTGTACTCCGTGGTTTGAGTTGAATTTCTGAACCAGTGACTGGTTTTCAGACGACACAGTTTGTATGTTAATGGTTTCACTTTCACTTACAATCACAGGTGGAATTTGAAGATGGATCCCAGATAAGTGTCAAGAGAGAAGACATCTACGCTCTCAATGAAGATCTTCCCAAACGGGTCAAGTCTCGAATGGTACCAGACAGAAACCCCGCTGCTTTGATTCATGCTTGTTTTAGTCAGCGACGTCAGTGACAGATGTTTGATCTCTCCGTCTCCACAGTCGGTGGCGTCAGACATGCGTTTTGAACTCTTCGCGCAGAACGACGTGAAAAAGAACTCCAAGCGCCAGCGGGTCATCAACTCCCGATACAGAGAGGACTACATCGAGCCCGTCATCTATCGCGCCATCATGGAGTGATGTCCGTGTCTCCTGCCTGTCCTGGTCCTGGTTTCCCCTTCTCCAGCTACTGCTGAGAGGACCGCCCCCCCCCCCCCCATTGTTATTTTGCTTCCACAGCCTGTCAGGCTACATATTTATAAATTACGGCTGGGATTTGAAATGACATTAGTGTGCATTGATTTCCTTAAACCTTTGTTCGCCACCATCTAGATTATGTTTCTAATTTTTTTTTTTCAATTTTCAACTTTTTTCAACTTTTTTTGGGGACAAAGCCATCAGTGGATTATTACAACAAAGGGTTTGACTATCAAGATGCATCCTTTGTCCTGCAGCTTTACAGTTGATGTGTTTTCATGTTAAATATTTCTTGGATAAAAGGAGGCATAGCCCAGCTGTCGACGACAACTTTTAGATTTTAGATTCCATCTGAAGCTCACTGTCGCCTCTTCCCCCATACGATTCGGCCTGTTTTTTCACAGATCGCCATCAGATTGTATTTTTGTGTATTTGGATCATGTGGAGAACGTCCTCTCCATCGCTCACCTGCACCGACGTGTGTCAGCGTGTCTACTGTGAAAATAAAAGAAAAGCGAGTCAAGAGTTCAGGGCCCCAGCCTTACATTTGAAAGGGCCATAGGGTGACTTGTAATTAATGTGATTACACTTATTTATGCGAGTGCATTAAGGTGAGAACAAAGCTATTTTGTCATGCCCTGTAGAAAACCTCAGATGTATTTATATTTATTATATTGATAGCTTTTCAGACACCCTGTTCTATTTTTCAGGCTGGTTTTCATTTTTTGCCCTTCAGGTTTAGATGGTGTGAATGCTAATCTGGGTCATTCCTGTCTCAAAGCAAGATGCACTTACTCCATTGAAAATGTATCAGACACATGGCCTCCAAGATGAGGCTTTTTCATATGTTTGTTTTTGCTCTGAAAGCTGGCTGTAGAGGTGTAGTAAGGCCATAGATCAGTGCCAGATCAACTATCCCATAGTGAGGGAATCCTTCTCAAGCTTAGTTTCCTTTCCTTTGAGTCAGTCTAGAGAAGAACGGAGGCGTCTCCTGGGGATGTAGTGTGCATATTATGTCTAGCGCCGCCCTTCTAAGTCCACTGTTTTTGATCTGGTTTAATTTGCATTGCTATCAGAGGTACCATCAAATGTGTACACCCTTTGTAAACATCAGTGCTTTGAGTAAAGTTTGGTAAAAGAAAAACGACTGTATAACTTGTGACTGTCGATAATTGCGAATCACGAAAGTGTGTTAAAGCATTAAACTATTCACATGAACAAAAGTAAAATTAGGATGTTTTAGGTCAAAATTAACATCAGTCAAAAAAAAAAACATCAGAAATGATTAAATACACTCAAAATAAGATTTATTTGCATCTACTCACAGAAATCACAAGTATTGTAAAGCTGTGCCTCAAACAAGTTCTTTTGGCATGTTTCATTTTTCTCCTAGTGTTTTTTTTATTATTTAAACACACACACAGACAAACCTATGTAACAAAACCAAACATGTCTTAAAGCATATTCAACAATTCAGGATGAAAACGTAGCACCTTGCTGCAGTCGCTGTGATTGTACGACTGGTGGAGCGGATATTGAATGAAGAGCTGGCCGTGACGACACTCCTGCCTCTTCTTCCAGACAACGTGATAAGAAAATGTCTGCTGTCAGATTCAACAGACAAGATTTCAAAGACCCTACCAACCATATCCACAGTGCTCCTGAAACAAAGATGTCCTTCACGATAACTTGCCAAAAGAACAATACCGGACATAATATTTGCTGATAAATCTGTGTATGTGAAACTGAAGGTTTACATGAAATGGCTTCTCTACAGAGCAAATACGAGCACGTAGTACTAAGGCACTGCTTTAAAAGACGACAACAGTGAGGAGTCACTGTGGAGACGGTCAGAATGAATCTGGGCACGAAGCTGAGCTCCAGTGTCTCTACATGAACACACTGCATTTGTAAGATGCACCACAAATGAACAGTGACCACAGTTTTCATGTACGCCTATTTAACAGTGTGGAAAAAAAACATATTGTCCCCTACAGGGCGGACTTTTCCTTATCAGAGGTAAGAGCGACCTTATGAGATGTCCACAGTGCTTCCAGGGGGTCGGCTGTGGACGACGACAACACAGCTGCTTATATACAAACTTAATTTAGAAGAGACTGACTCCATGTCCCTTTGAGACCTGCCCTTTCTAACGGATACAAGTATATGTACATTTATAAACTTTAGTGTCTGTCAGTGCAAAGTTCTGAGTATTTTAGCATAATTATGCAGATGTAAATGACCACAGACATATATACTCTGAAAAAAAGTGGTGCAGGCGGGAGATGGTAAATATAGAACATATGAAGCATCAGTGAAATGTTTTCCGATTATTTTCTTTGTGCACGGCATCAAAACACTTAACTTTGGGAATATACTGCATTCAAAATCATTAAATCGGCCACGTTCTCCTTGCATTAATAAAACCTTTTTGCTATTTTTTGATTTGGGGGCATCTGTAAATATATTAAATCAAGAGGCTGTAAATGAAGATACATATCTCTTTAAATAAATAATACTGTTATATTTCTTATTTAAATATGTTAGGGGAAAGAATCAATAAATTAATCTAAAAATAATAGATGATGCTGACTGCTGAAATACCTTTCTTCATGCTCTAACTTTGGAAAGTACAAAATCAACACTAAAACTGCAGTTAGGGTCTCTTGAAACCAAAAGCTGCTGCGCACCCTGAAGGCCGCCTCAAAGAGAACATTTACTACTTTTTTGGGATCATTTCTTGAAAGAAGACGCAATTTGCATGTGCAATCACATGACTTCTTTTTGAAATACACCACCCTGTATCTAAGATAACATATTCCTATTGTCCACTTCCTGGACATTTGACATGATCACTTGCAAAAGGGAACAAAGGAAGGAAGGAAATCAGACAATGATTGTTGCATCAACACCTGCTAACATCAAAATGCACGTTTGCACCACAACAAACTCAAATGTCCTCATATTGAAACAAGTAAACACACGGCAGAGGTATTAACTGGGACATTAGCTTTTCTTCATTGTCACGGAGGTGATAAAAGAAAACAAGGATTTAAGGCATAAAGCTGACTTTGTCTCCAGCTTTAGTAGAATTAAAACTCAGTGGAATTTGATGACAAATGTATTTGTGGTCAGTGATCTGTTTACTTTTTAGTCCTGATGCACGAGCTGCAGAAATATTAATACTGAACAAGATCTGTATTAGAGACCATGAAACACTGACAGTAGCATCAACACATACACACACAGATCAGGTCCGTTAGGTGTTTGAGGGAGTTCACATGGTGGTTTATAGTGTACGTTACTGTGCAGTCAGCACCTTGGCAGTTCAATACTTGTACTACTCAAAGAGTACATCCGGCAGCAAGATGTGAACTTTTTAAAGGTAAGTGAGAACGTCTATTTACAAATCACAAAGGTCAAACAGCACACATCGTCACAGGTGTTCAGGCAGCTAGGAAGCAGCAGACAGTCACACGGATTCTTTATCACCGATGATAAAACCACACATTGGCCGTAAAACCATGTGACGTGCAAATATTTGACCTGTGTGCACAGAGGAGCAGCACGGGTGTGATGAGCTGTCTGCATTCACACCACACAGTGATCCTACGAATACACATTTCTCCTCTGTCCCGCTGTTTCTACAAGTTTATGACAAAGTCACGAGAGGACCGATGGAAGACGTGCGGTTTCCCTGATGTTGTAGTTTGCCTGATGTGACACGATGAGGATCGGAGGTACGGAGACAGTGGTTGTTGTTGTTGTTGTTGTTGTTTTTTATGAGAGCCTCTCACGTTGAAGGATGTTTACGAGGTCCATGCAGAACTCTCCATGAAGATCATCTAAGGCCACAATGTTCTTTGAAGAAAGTAAAAACGTAAACACTACAAAAGAGAGAAGAGAAGAAACCACTGAATGAAGCAGACGCCAGGACACGATCGATGTTAACACTGGACACTGGAGTGACAACGTTAACGTGGCTGACACGTTGCTAAGACTTTAGATAATTATATTTGTGTGATCAGAACGACTCAAAATGACAAAGAGGTTTTCAAATACTTTTTTAGTTTGGCCCTGGAGGGGGTCTAACGTTCTATCCTGCAACCAGCCACCAGGGGGCACTCAAGCTCTTCTAAGCTTCATTTGTGAAAACAGTATCTGTCGAAGGTCACAGTGTCGTCTTAAAAGACTTCAAATTGATCATACCTTGTCTCAGAAGGCACATCAACAGCTACTCCCAGTGCCCTGCTTTGGGGTAGATCCACTATTAATCTCCTGATCATCATCATCATCATCCTCCTCCTCCTCCTCCTCTTGCCAACCACCAAGATGGACTGGAGTGGGCATAGAAATTGTAGATCCAAGGCCACTATGAGCCTGGAAACCTGGTCAAGACATCATCTACTGAATACCCTTTGACAAACTCTACAGTCATCATTTTATAGAAAATCTGACTGAAAATCTTCACCCACCTCTCTTCAATAATATTAGAATTTACCTGTGTGTATGTCTCTCATTGCCACTGGGTTCTGCCACTGTCCTGAAGACCTCTGAGGGTGGGAGGTCTGCTGATGGAGCTGGACAAACAAGCAGTTATGAAGCAACGTTTTACAGAAAACCCTGTGGGCCCATCGAGTGGTGCATTGTCTTATTGGAAAACACAAACGAGTGTGTAAGTCCAACATTCGTGGTCAGAACATTACCTCGTGCATGTAAATGGCGTGGAGGCTCATCTCTGCTGAGGCAAACTCAGCGTGTAGCATGTTGCTCCGTCCCCGACAGTCGCTGTTTGACATACTGAGGAGAACAGAAAACAGGAGTGAACCAACCCGGGGCCAGATTCAAAAAACGCCTCAAGAAAAACATCTTCGCAGGTGTCACTTTTTCCTAACAAATTCTACACAAGTTTGGACAACTAGGGCGTAGTTTCTCCTTGTAGATTCCCCTCCATCTTATATTCACATTTCACGTTTTATTTTTTATTATTTTTATTATTATTTTTTTTTATTAACATGTTCTATTTGTTTTAGTTTTATTTTTTTATATTAACATGTTCGATTTGTATTAATTTTACTTTTTTATATTAACATGTTTTATTTGGTGGAAGGTGAAGAGCCTCTGGTTCATGTCTGTTAATAGAAACTAGCAGATTTAACAGTTACAGTTAGTTTCCCAACAAGTGTTTTGTAGATGGAAGCACAGATGGACTCGGGCCTATTTTAAGAAGTTCGTAACATAAAGAAATTTGACACTGTTCTTAGGAAAATATTCAGGAATTGCATTTATTGCACTAATTAATGGCATCATATGCCATGAATTAGTAAAGATTCTTGAAGAGTCAGTCGGCATCCACCGACGTCTGCTACGAACCTGTCAATGACGGTTCGATCGCTGCGGTACATGGTGCTGTCAGCATGGGCCGAGGAGGGCAGGAGGCTGTGTGAGCGGACGTGGCCGCCATGCGTGGGCTGGGAGGTGGACAGAGAGGCCAGGACGCTGGCAGCAGCAGAGGCGGCGGTGCTGGGAGGGATAAAGCGATGGTCCCGTCCTTGTAGTCCGGATGCAGTTAGGATGGGATGCGCCAGGACGCTGGCCAACAGGTTATCAGCCTGAAAACGAGAAACGTCAATGTGTGCGCTCGTGTGTCACAACTCTGTCACCTGGTGGCGCTGTTACACTACGTGGTTCCAGCACGGCTTGATCTAACCGTGTAGTGGGAATGCACCACTGGTGTGTGTGTGTGTGTGTGTGTGTGTGTGACCCACTGGGTCCTCCGGAATCTCACCCCAGTGCCAGACTCATTGGACTGCAGCGAGGTGCACAGAGGAGCTTCAGACAGCAGCAGCTGAGTGGAGGGACCACCCTGTGCGTCGTGATGCACCTTCTCCTTCAGATGGCTGATGAACACGGAGCTCTCCTGCGGCGGCTGCCAGTGGGGGTTCTTGATGGTGAAATGCATGAGGGACAGCTCTGTCTTGCCGTTCTCAGCCTGCTGGTATATGGACGCCTCCGTCTGACCTTCCGACATCCACTGTGAGATCACCAGAGGATGCAGTTCAATCCAAAGAACTAACACTTCACAGCAGCTCTGACTCACACAGGGTCAGACTGTTCTTCAGATATTTATATATATCATGTCTGAGCACTTCATCATCTGGTTGAGATGTGTAGCAGCTTGCATGCGGTAGCTACATGCTAATATTATGTGTACCTGTGTACCTGATTATGTGTTTTGGTTAAGTTGTAGCTACATGTCTGGTTTTATGTCGTGTTGTTTGTATGTGGGGACAACAGATGGAAAGTAGACTTGTGCTAAATGTTTTTGGTTCATTAACTCATTTGCACCGTCCCGTCCAAAGGCAGAAGTACACGAAAGACAAGCGAGGAAAACTTACTGTTGGGTTTCCATGGCGTCGGATATCCATCTGTGCAAAGGAACAGATGTCACCGACTCCAACCACCTCCACGGTGAAGTTCCGGAAGAAGTCAATGATCTCTAAGGATTTGTTTCTCAGGACGAAGATGAGAATGAAAGGTGTGACGATGGGACTGAGCAGCTCCTCCAGGATGAACACCTGATGTGAGCAGGCAAAACATGTATAATACACAGATTTTCAACACATGATGGAATGAGTAATAAAAGCCTGACCAGGTGTTTCACTAAACCAAAACTATTCCATCCCAAACTCATCTTTCTACTCTTAAAAGCGATCCGTGTTCCTCACCACTTTGTACTGGAACAGCTGCGCCACCTCGTCTCGGGTCTCGCTCTTGTTTGCGTTGCCCCTCCACTGGTCTGGCATGTAGTGAATGTGTGCCAGCATGCACTGCAGCAGCTGCTCTGGGCACCAGACCATATGTTCATCTGGGATGAAGGACCTGGTGTCGGACAGATTCAAATCGGGCCTTTTTAAACAGATTTCCTAACTAAAAGCTGTATCTGATAAAACTCCTGTCACATCCGTGAATATCGGCTGAGTGTGGGTGGAAAACTACCTGGTGATGGTAATAACCACCCCGAGCACAGTGATCGCCGTCAGGATGTGCTGCACTGTCAGGACGTCTTCATCGTAGACCGTCAGCGCGATGAGCACGGCCAGAACTGAGCCAGAGAAGAAGGCGATGTTTTTCGCAAGCACAGTCAACAGCGGCGACGTGAAGGAGTTCATGTATTTGGAGGTGGGTTTGTAGCCGCGGCCCAGGCGGCCGTGGAGCTCGTGGTCCAGCTCGTTGAAGTGGCGCAGGTACAGACGTCCGTACAGGGACCAGCGCCGCGCACCGAGGCTCCCGGGTTCCCTGCGGATGACCTCGGTGTAGCTGAAGAAAGCGTACAGCACCTGCCACACCAGGATGAAGGGGCACAGCAGCAAATTGGCCAAACCCATGAGCAGGATGACTCGACTGAGCTGCTGGGCGAGCTCTAGACGATTTCCAATGCGCTTGTACTTGGGGTGAAGGTTCCACTTATTCTGAAATAGAGAGCACGGACCCCAGAAGAGGATGAGCTCAAAGTTGTACTTGAGGCCCTGGGTGAGGAAAACCACATTGCCCAGCAGGGGGAGCTGCAGCTGCACCGGGAGCAGAGATTTGTTTATCATGGCCACCATATAGTTCTTGAAGCGCAGGATGCGGTGGTAGATGTCAAGTTCTGTCAGCTCTTTCTTGTGTATGCACATTTGCTGCTCACGCTGCAGGCTGATGAGCCGGTCCTGAACTTCCTGCCATGTGAAGTTGCATAGGTCGTCCTGGGACAAGGACGCAACGAACAGGGATTAAAGACACTGATAAACACCCATCACTTAAATATGTTCACGGTGATCAAATCGCATCCTGATGATCAGGAGACAAATGTCTGATGACCTGCTGCACCAGAATATTGGGACCATCGCTCACCATTCGTATCTTCAGTGCTTTGATGTAGAACTGCCTGATCTCCCAGTAGCTCAGAACATTGCAAAAAACCTTGACGAGTCGATAGAGCCAGAAGATGGCTGCCATGATGAGCAGAAATATAATCCAGCTGTTTTCCTGGATACTGAAACGACACAAACGGAGACGGTAAATAATACAAATAATACAAAAACAGGAGGCCGTTGTGCAGTTGCTACAAAAAATATCTAAATTCTAGACTGGAGAATAGAATGGAAGTACTTTCTTGATCCCATGAGGGAAATTCAGATTAGAGTAGTTAACGATTAAGTATTAGTAAGAAAGAGAAGGAAAAAAAGACTTTGGAGGATGGTACACATAAATTACCAGCAAATCTAAAAGAAACTTTAAAACTAAGTAAAAAGGGGTAAATATACAAATGTAGTGCAGTTTGTAAATTAAAACCAATTTGAACTCTTGACTTACAGACACGAGAGTACGTTGAAACCTGAGCTGAACCTGAGCTCCTGTTTACATGTCGTGGGTTAAATATCCTGCTTACTTCAGTCTATAATTAAAAGGGCTTCTGAGTATTCCTTCACAACACGCTGGTCAACAGCCGAGATGCTGCTCATTTTACTTTCAACAACAGTTCCACACATTGGGTTTATAAACGTACAACGGGAGAGGACATGAGGAGGACAGTGAGGTTTCACTACTGTGGGACATGGCGAACCCAAATCTGAATGACTCCTCTGTGTTCTTCACAACCATGAACAAATTGATGAAAAGCCTGTGAGACTAGCTAGAGAAAAATAAGCCAAAAGTCGGTTCCTTTGGAGGAAAATATGACAGCTTTGGTTGGCTGGGGCGGTGACTGTTCCTCACTGGCCGCGAGTGAAGTGTCATGTGGTTGTCAGCTCGCTGACCCAGCTGAGGTGACAGCAGTGCGGTTGGCTAGTTCAACCTCAAAGACGCTATCAGTTACATCAGTCTGCTCCCTCCGACCAGCCAGGACACAGCGCCAGCTTGAACGATGGTATGTTCACGTAAACGTCAGCTGCAGGAATGTAAGCTTGCTACATGACAATCAAGTTGAAGTAAGAACAACAGTTCCACGTGAACTTGAATGATTTCTGCCTGTTAATCTGCAATTAGGACCTTTCCAAGTATCATTAGTCTAATATGTGGATCATACTCTCACATTTATTGTTATTATTGTTATCTTTTTGCGATTATTATTAATTATATTAAAATAAACATTAAATAATAATACATTTTATTTGCATAGCATTTTTCTTAAAACTCAAAGACATTTTACACCACATGTACAACTTAAAAAAATACATAGCATAGACTATAAAAGAAAACATATGAAAAACATTGCAGCATACACATGGGCACGACACACACACACACACCATTTAAACATTAAAAGATTAATATATAACATTAAAGATAAAACATTTTAATATGTTGAAGATGCTTCTGTTGGGAAAAGGTCACTAGTCTTGAAATGAGATGTTTAACAAAGGATGAGTGAGTTGAGCTGAGTCACGGCTCCAGATTTCTGTCCTGTGAGTTCCTTCCTGTTGACAACTGAAGGTCAATTACGTTCATCAAACAATGAGAACTACACTGTCCAGAGGTTTGCATTCAAAAAGGCCCAAACCACCAAAGTTTTATAAAATGTGTCTGGAAATGTCCGGTTCATGGTTTAACTGCAGGCATTTACAAACCAACTCCTCACATGTTCTACTTGTACGACATCAGACCAAGAGTCTCTTTAAAAGCCTCTGTGCCACCTGACAATCTTATCATTTCTGATGAGGTTTGTGTTCCAGCTTTGTCCCCTTGAGTTGTCCACCAGCCGCCAAAGTCTAAAATGTCTGTTTCCTGTGATCAGTTTGATCCCAAAGCAACACTGGGATTCACTGTGACCTGTCTGAACAAGGCTGGTGTGAACCCACGTCACAGTATTAGACATTATGTTTATGACTGTAAGGTCAACTGGCAAATTAAATCCCTCCAAAGAACGTCTCCAAAAGAATGATAATAATATCTCAGACCACGTGATGTGTTTGAGAACACAGGATCTAATCAAACCAGATGACTCTATGTTCCTTTTCTAATTACTCGCTATGACATTTGGCTACCGCAGGAAACAAAAAACATTCACACAAACCTACTTTCTCCAAACGACTACAATATATTAAACACAGTTACCTCTCAGTACACTGTTGGTTTGGCAGGATGGCGTCTGTGATGGTGACCTTGCTCCTATCCAAGGGATTCTGGCCCGGGACTGTGTGATTGACTGCTCGATTGGCAAACAGGACATCATACTCCACACAGTTGACGAGGAAGGTTGTGAACGTGACAACAAACATTAATTGGCTGTTAGGGAGAAATAAAACAAGACAATAAACAAAAACACAACAAAACAATGTTACGTACTGAGGTGAGTGGCATAACTATAATGACTGAATCTGAAGTTGCAGTATATTTAATTGAATTGACGTGTCTACGTTAAAAACAAATAATAAACCTGCCTATACATTGCTGTCAAAGACTGATTACTGTGTTGGACTACAGAAAGATGGGCTAGTTGTCTCTAGCTAATGCTGTAAGGGATCCATATTAATGCACCAGACAAGACTAGAATCTAATAAATAGAGATGGCCTACTAGCACCAAACAATATGCTCAGACAGGATGAACACCACTACTACTACTACTACTACTACTAATAGTAATAACAATTATTATTATTGTGTTAATAATAATGATAAATATTATTATACATACAATAATAATCATAGCAATTATTGTTGTTGTTATTATTATCATCATCATTATTATTAATATTATTGTTCTATTCAGTGACAGATTGGGCCTGGTTAGATGATTCATAGTAAATGGAAAGCAAAAGAAATGCTACAATATATAAACCATCTTCAGTTTTGGTAAATTATTTCGATGAGATTCTAGAAGAAAATAATCTGGCTGAGCTCGTTCATGCTGAAAGCCTGAGGTACAATAACTCTCATAACAACATGGAAAATAAGCCACACGTCGAAAAGCATTCCTGAAAGTCGAACTGGTAGCAAAATGTTTTAATTAAAACGTGCTGGACGTCTAGACAGTATTTAGTTGTATTCAGTTTAATTGTAATACTTACATAAGTTCAAAGAACTCTGACAACATCATACAAGCAAATCCATTCTTTTGATGGAAATGATAGATGTGGAAGCTGGTTAAGGGAAAAAAAAACATGACATACACTGGGCACGTTTGGTGTGTTTGAACCCACGCGTACATGTTGAGCACCACACCAGACACCACAAACACAACGATCATCAGATACACGGCTGACTGGAAAATCCACTGATGTCTGACACAATACCTCCTGTCATGTAAGCACAGGAATTTCGACAGTACAACTGGTACTACTATGTGCGAGTATGTCATACTGCCAGCCAGACGATTTTTACCAAAGGATATTCTTGTGAAGAAGTTATCCAAGTTCTTGATGTGGTGCCATGAGTCTGTAACACAAAGTATGAGATGGCAAGAAACATGGAGACAGAATTGCATCATCATGTTGGATTACAAATCGTGGACAGTGGACAGGAACCAGACTGCCAGAAACAACTGTGTCGTTGAAGGAAAGACACTTTGTCATGACATGTTTACCTTTCAGGCCTTCGGGCACATGCACCAGCAAATCCTCCTCCCCTGGTGGCGAGTCCTCCTCAAAGTCCTCGATCCTCTGGTACTCCTGGTAAGCCTCGAAGTTGGCCATTGTGCTTCACATTCTCGGGCTCGCTACGTTACCAACTGACAAGCTAATTGAAGTGAACACTGTATAAAAGACTTGGAGCCTCCTCTACATCATGTTAGCTCGCAGCCCAGCAGCTCAGACAGGGAGCTACAGCTAGCATTAGCTTGCTGACTAACGGACAGCGCTTGTGTAACCACGAACCACTGTGGTGGACTGAAATGTAACCTTACAGTTTAAAAACACTCGGCAGATGCTCACTATAAGTAATGTAATCACATAAAAGATAACGGCGACCTAAGCCAGCTGTCTGGGGACGATTCAGCCAGTCGTGTAGTCAGGGTGAAACGGTTTGTTTTGTTCCCGACCTGACGCTGGTCTCCTCGAGTACGGATCTAACTCCTTAGCGGCTGTGCAACGAGTCCGATCTCCGGTGTCCGTTCAACACATGTATTCATTCCGATACGGTGGTCTTGAATCAGTCCCGAGGCTGGATATGCCGATTCCAAAAAACACACTATCCAGTGAGCGTGCACTGTTTTTGTCTTTCACAAATAAATGTCAACACAACGTCATTCGGCGTCAAAGCACTTTTCTCTTGCGCCACTTCCGGTGCCCAGTTGTAGTTTTGTTGACTTTTTCAGGAGAAATTCATAATTTGTCGTGATTTTTTTCTGAATGACACACAAATCACATGTACTTTATAGGTTTATAGCGTATTGTTAAAATAATACATATATGGTGCACAGCACCACCAAAAAGCATCTATTCAAAATAAGGTCATAATCCTATCCGGCGCAGAAATGCATGCTGGGAAATTACGTTATGGCGGCTCACTGGTTGCCTTGGGATTATGTCAGTTTAACGACGATTTGAAGCAAATTACTTTTAATGTAAAACAACACAGACATGTATCAATTACATTTGTGTAGGTCGAGCATTACTGCACCAGTGCGGTCGCTGTCATTACATCTCCGATGCAATAAAACAGCAGATTTGTGGAAACATTCACGGTACGTTAATGTGACCCGTTGTCGCTGGATAAGCTAATGACTGAGTTGTCATGGCTAACTGCTATTCGCCCTTTAAACCAACCACTGCTAAATTCTCCGTCCTTTTATTCCTGGATTTCTCTATGTTTTGTTCCTGGGGTGTGCTATATTATTTGTATTATTTTACCCTATCACGTTTGATTAATTTAAAATCAAGTCAACATAAAAACTGACACATATTAAACACTTCCACCAACTGTATTTTTTAAATTCTGTTTTGCAATAGATAAGTTTGCTTTCTATCACAAATCGCACATATTTAATTCCCCCAGCTTGTCATATTTGAAGATTTTTATATTATGTGGCAAATTGATATTTGGATGGAACAAGGAAGTTGATAACAAAGAGTTGGAACCAACACTAACGTGATGTAAAGATCTTATCTATTATACTGTTCACTCAAACATGAACTATATTAAGTTGTAGAGAAAATGTAACAATGGAATATATTTTTCCGAGAGAATATTCTGTTGCTCGGACCACAAATAACATACCTGTTTAGTATCTATTATTGCAATAACATAGATCTGTTATATCCAGGTTGAACACCTCTCTAGGATCTCAAACGTATGGCTCCTCAAAACAACACAGCAATGCTCTGGGTCGCATTTGGAGACTCACTCAGAGATCCATCCGCCAGTCCACCGCACGGACGTCGAAACCCACACAAGCATCCCTGAAGCTTCTTCTAGCACCAGCAGTCCTCACTGTGTCTGGTCGACTGCTCTGCCATGTCGCCTACTGCGAGGCAGATTTCAATAACAACACCCCCGTAGAGACTGGGGGGAAAAAAGCGGTGCCTGAGTTTAAATGGCACATACTGTGGGAGTTTGTGAAGCCTCAGCTGTTTGCTCTCCTTTCTGCAGTTGTGGTAAGTCTTAATCAGTTCATTTCAAATGGATGGAAAGTGTTTGCGTTACAATACCACATGCATATTAAATGTACTGCGAAGGCAATAATTCTTAAGCACTAAATAGATTGTTTTCTCTGCAGCTTGCTTTTGCTGCAGCTCTTCTGAATATTCAAATCCCCTTGATGCTCGGGGATCTGGTTAACGTTGTCGCGCGCTACCTGAGGCATCACACGGGGAATTATGTCAGTGAGATCAGGGGTCCTGCCCTGAAACTGCTTGGACTGTATGGCATCCAGGTAAGTCAAACATGTTCCATGCAAATGCCCATTTTATTATGCACCATACGCTCTATTTGAGTGGAGAGTAATCACCGTCTATGTGCAGGGCCTCCTCACCAGTGGCTACATCATCCTGCTGTCACGGGTGGGAGAGAGAGTGGCTGCGGACATGAGGAAGACTCTTTTTGCGTCCTTACTGAGGTACATATTGCCAACTGCTTGATAAGATAAAAACAATCTTGATGAATGATACAAGGCACATCTGCTGTCCAACAAGGACTCTTGCTTTTAATGTAATTTATTCTCTCAGGCAAGATGTGGCTTTCTATGATGCCAATAAAACTGGGCAGTTGGTGAATCGTTTGACTGCTGACATTCAAGAGTTCAAGTCCTCCTTTAAGTTGGTTATCTCTCAGGTATAACTCCATATATGTTTGTTGAGGGAAATCAATAATGGAGCACTAGCTGGCTTCATTTGAATTCATTTTTTTGTTCTTTGCTCATGTTTGCAGGGTCTGCGGAGCGTCACACAGACAGTCGGCTGCTTTGTGTCTCTGTACATCATCTCTCCGAAGCTCACAGGTTTGACAGTCATCGTTCTTCCCTGTCTTGTGGGAGCCGGAGCTCTCATTGGCTCATTTCTTCGCAAACTGTCCCGTCTGGCTCAAGAACAGGTGAGACAAGATGTGGTATTATTTTTTATCTTTCAGTATTGTGTGGGGCTGCATGATCCCAACATCACTTTAAACAAATGAACAAACACTACCATTCTTCCAAAAGCTGACAAGTTGTACATCATCTTCACTTCTACTGTTGTAGTTTGGACTTTTGGATTTGTGTCCATTTCTTGACCATATCTGATTTTGGTAGTTTCAAATGTCAACAGTTTGCACGTATTCTAAGTAAGTTAAATCACGTAAAAGTGCATCTGTCATGTTTTTTTAATTACACAGCAACATACATTTACATTAAACTTGCTTATTAAGTTGACTTTGTGTGTAATATAAGGTGGCAAAAGCAACCGGTGTAGCAGATGAGGCTCTTGGAAATGTGCGGACAGTGAAAGCTTTTGCAATGGAGGAACGGGAGCTGCAGTAAGTGGGATTAGAGCAGAATGTATATCAGATGTGTCAGATAATATAATAACAACAATTCCTTTCCTCCAGGTTATACTCCTATGAAGTTGACAGGTCATGTGAAATGAATGAAAATCTCGGGGCTGGAATAGCAGTCTTCCAGGGACTTTCAAACATCGCCCTCAACTGTGAGTGTACATCGCTGTTGTAGCTGAAAAATGATCCGTTGATGATGTTCAGCACAGTCATGTTCTCTGTTTGATCGATACAGGCATCGTTTTAGGAACTATATTTGCAGGAGGGACATTGATTTCTAGTAATGAAATGTCCCCTGGTGAACTCATGTCTTTCCTGGTTGCCTCCCAGACGGTTCAGAGGTAACAGACAGAACCAACTTGAGTTAATATTTAAGGTACATCCTCCTTCAGTGCTGCTTGTATTTAATGCATCTCTTTTATGCTCAGGTCTCTAGCCAGCATCTCTATTCTCTTTGGACAGGTGAGGGAAAAGAAACTGAACGCATGTGTTGTACATACCAAGGTGGACATTTGGTTCACTAGCACTGTGTCCAAATGATTGTCTGCAGATGGTGAGAGGAGTAAGCTCTGGGGCGCGTGTCTTTGAATACCTGGCTCTGAAGCCAACTATTCCACTCGCTGGAGGTGGACGCATCCCCTACCATTCTCTGACAGGAAGGGTGGATTTCATGAACATTTCCTTCAGGTTGGAACATGAAGTAGAACCGGGTCAAATATAATTCTGGACAGGAGTATCACAGGTGTTGAATCTGATTGTGTGTATTTGTAGCTATCCAACAAGACCGGGCCATCGGGTCTTGGAGAGGTTTGACTTAGTACTGCCACCTTGCAAAACTGTTGCCATTGTTGGAGAGTCAGGAGGAGGTACGTTCTTCAGGAATGATGCCGATATAATCATGTACACATGACGCAAGAGTGGTTTTACAATGTATTTTTTTCACTACCTCCAGGAAAGTCCACAGTAGCATCCTTACTGGAGCGTTTCTATGACCCAACCAGCGGTGTGATCATGCTGGATGGACTCGACATTCGTACGCTTGACCTTTCCTGGCTCAGAGGACAAGTTATTGGATTTATCAACCAAGTAAACGGTTTCATTATGAATGGGTTTCACTTTTTCCAGTATGATGGAATCTGAATAATTCATCATCTTTTTCTTCTCTTCTTTATAGGAGCCAGTTTTGTTTGGATCATCCATCATGGAGAACATCCGCTTTGGCAAACCTGAAGCTTCTGATACTGAGGTCATGAATGCAGCCAAGCAAGCCAATGCACACCGCTTCATCACCAGTTTCCCAGATGGTTATAACACTGTGGTTGGTATGTATATGCTCCATTTAAGGCTATTACACCTCACGTGCAGTTTAAATACTAAATTCTGTGTATTAAAAACAGGTGAGCGTGGTGTGACATTATCAGGCGGACAAAAACAGCGAATTGCCATTGCCCGCGCCTTGATCAAGAACCCCAGCATCTTGGTCCTGGATGAAGCCACCAGCGCCCTGGATGCAGAATCGGAGCGTGTGGTTCAGGAAGCTCTGGACAGAGCCACAAAGGGTCGTACAGTTCTCATCATTGCCCACCGGTTAAGCACCATCCAAGGGGCTGACCTCATATGTGTCATGAGCAATGGCCGCATTGTGGAGGTGAGAAGGCCGTGGTGTATAGTATGTCGTCTTGGCAAACAAACATATAAGAATAATAATCCACTCTATCCACTGCTATATGCTGTCGTCCAGTAATTGCTGATAATTGACACACTGGCATCAGCCCTCCACCAACTATCTTTAATTTAGTATGTAATTGAAAGGCACTAAAGAGAAGTGACTAAGAACTGACTCTCAAATTCAGTTTGCACTTGATTAGCTGTAATGTAAGTTTGCATTAAATCTAACCGCTTCCTGTTTTCTTCTCAGGCTGGGACTCACTTGGAATTGCTGAGCAAAGGAGGACTTTATTCAGATCTGATCCGCAGGCAAAGAGCCGATGCGCAGAAATGAACACTGCTCAAGGTGTTTCGTTTTTTTTTTAGAGCTATAGTGAGTGTGTTTAAATTTACACACGCACACCGTATAAATAATTTGCTTCAAAAGTATGAAGTGGACCAACCTGCTCATGAACAAATTACACTACTGTCTTGAAGTAAGAATTTCATATAATGACTTGTCCTGTATAGTAATATAAATTCATGATGTAACAGAAATAAATAACAATGTTTGCTTAATGTGAGTACATGTTGTTTTTGCTGTTTCGTTGATCATACTACAAAGTGGGTGCATGGACATGCCTGATAAGTTAATGTGGTGATTCTTTTGATCATGTTCATTTATTTTGGGGTTAGGTGAAATACAGCGCTGAATATCAGCCATGACTATTGTTTTTAAATGTAACATATGGTTTTATTTGGAAAATGTACCAAGGCAGGACATACAGACAC
The DNA here is from genome assembly GCF_965212315.1 of Lampetra planeri. NCBI lineage: Eukaryota > Metazoa > Chordata > Hyperoartia > Petromyzontiformes > Petromyzontidae > Lampetra > Lampetra planeri. Next base: position 27,736 of record NW_027615259.1, on the reverse strand, counting down.
CTGATCAACTGATATCTTGTCTTGTTTGAATTTAGAACAGTATTACATCTGTCTTCATCTGCAGTTATTTTGCTCCCTGTGATATTAAGGATACTGTGGCATCATTCCTTCAATATTGTTGCAGTTCATCTTTTCGCCTCTAGAGGACCAACAAGCTTGTCTGCAGACCGACGTGTAGCACCAAGTGCAGCTAGCTTTCAGCTAACGCTAGCCATCATCCTACTTACCCCAATCTGGGGCTTGCTTTCACAGCTCATTGTTTTGCTAGCTCGGTTTAAGCTGGCTACACCGGTCAGCTATGCAGAAATACGAAAAGCTTGAAAAGATCGGAGAGGGTACGTTTTATACACATCGGTAAAGTTGAAATTAGCTGACCAGTGTTGCGGACGTAGCATTGATTTATTAGGGGGCTAGCTAACACTAGCTGGATTGTAACCCTGCGTTTACCGATTCTCCTTTTTAACCCTGTAAAGTTCAGTGTGATGAGTTTTGCTAAATTTTGTTTTGTGAAAAGGTTTTACCGCCGTATTCTTACACGTACGTTTTATCACGTTTAGCATGTAGACAACGTTAGCTAAGACTGTACTAGTAACGTCAGCCGATGTATGACCTAATATTTACTATCGCTGTACGCATTTGTTCGGTAGGTACATATGGCACCGTCTTTAAAGCTAAAAACAGAGAGACCCACGAAATTGTGGCACTGAAGAGGGTTCGGTTGGACGATGACGATGAGGTATATGTCTGTATGAATATTCGTGTGTCAGCGTTTGCTAGCAAGCAGCTAGCAGCTCGGTGCTAATCACTTTCCTTTCAGGGAGTGCCGAGCTCTGCTCTGAGAGAAATCTGTCTTCTGAAGGAACTGAAGCATAAAAACATTGTCAGGTCAGTCTTTTGACCAACATAAAGTTTCGTTTTGCTGTCTATAATAAGTTGCATTTATCTCCATAACATGCTCGGTCTTCCACAGACTACACGATGTTTTGCACAGTGACAAGAAATTAACTTTGGTCTTTGAATATTGTGATCAGGTGAGGAAAAACTGTCCAGCTTTTAAAGTTTTCTGAACATACATCTGCTCACCCTAATATGTGCATTGTCTTTTTTTTGTTTGTTTTTTACACTAGGATTTGAAGAAGTATTTTGACAGTTGCAATGGTGATTTAGATCCAGAAACGGTGAAGGTGAGAGAATAAATGTTATTGCAACCACAGTCAACCCAACTACAACCTAAAAGCAGATCTAGTTATTATGGCAATAAACGATTCTAAACCTTCAGAATTAACCTCTTGAATCATTTGTGTGTTTGTTCTTCCCGTTGCTTTGCAGTCGTTCATGTACCAGCTGTTGAAAGGCCTTGCGTTCTGTCACAGTCGTAATGTTCTCCACCGAGATCTGAAACCGCAGAATCTCCTCATCAACAGAGTGAGTGTTTAGGTGCACCTGGACCAAAAAAAAAAGCTGTTTCTTAATTCCACAAAATTACCTCACATGTGCAAGTGGCAACAGTTTGTAGCTGACCGTATAGCTCAGTGTAAATACACATGGAACGTGTAGGTAAGCTGGTATGTTTTGTTAGTTGTTGAATCTTACAAATCACGTTCTTGTGTACAGAATGGGGAACTGAAGCTGGCTGACTTTGGTTTGGCTCGAGCCTTTGGCATTCCTGTGAGATGTTACTCAGCAGAGGTAGGTGGACGTGGACTATTGACACAGATGGCGTTATTAACCTACTACAAGCTTAAACGTCATCACATGTGCCAACTGAGTAAAGAGGACAAATAATCATCAGTTTGTGCAGAATTAAACAGTCGTTTCAGTTTTCAGCTTCAGATAAAAACATGTATGAACGGCCCACTCTGAAAATCTGTATCACTGGACTTTAAAACTTTTCACGTGGACACACAAACAGCTGCTTTCACCGGCCCACACACTCCTTCAGAGGTTGTATTTTCATTTCGTTTACTTAACATTATTAGTGATTATTCCCAAACACTCATTTGTAAGTCAAAGGGAAAGAAATGACTCCTGACAGCACTTTGCTTAAATGTCAAGGAGCTGGAGTGGAAACCAGCCGGTTAATAAGTTGTGAGTTACTTCTCTTAAGTATTATTGACGATGCTGCTACCATTCGTTTGTGTTTGACTACGCTGACGAGACGCCGTAACGCCATTACTCTTCAACACTCTTCTCTGCGGACTCCGTAGGTGGTGACGTTGTGGTACCGGCCCCCAGATGTGCTGTTTGGTGCTAAACTCTATTCTACCTCAATTGACATGTGGTCTGCTGGATGCATATTCGCAGGTATTTTACGAACTGGAAACATGAAAGTATGTAAGAATGTGTTGAAGAGTGTTGTTTTATTGTGATTTGATGCAGAGCTCGCTAACGCTGGAAGGCCTTTATTCCCTGGAAACGACGTGGACGACCAGTTAAGAATCTTCCGATATCTTTTTTTTTTTAGTGAATGAGCAGGGAGGAGGCATTCATTTGCTGTGTGATCAATGATTTCCAGTGTTACGCTCCTCTAAGGTCATTTTCTTTAACCTCATGGCACATTGTTGGGTACACCGACGGAGGAACAGTGGCAGACAATGACCAAACTCCCAGATTACAAGGTAAATCATTGATGCCTTCCTTGGTGAATTTTGCAACTGGACTGTAAATCAGTGTCCTCTGTATGTACCTGCAGCCATATCCCTTGTATCCAGCCACCACCTCCCTGGTGAATGTGGTCCCCAAACTTAGTAGCACAGGACGGGATCTACTCCAGGTACTCTGAACTTCTTCCACCATGGTTGTACACGTTAAAGGTTTAGAAGCCGCTGACAGTGTATTTGTACAACAAAAGGCACTAAAAGTCTTTCTTTTGATCTCACCCAGAACCTTTTGAAATGTAATCCTGTCCAGAGGATCTCTGCAGAGGAAGCCTTGCAGCACCCTTACTTTGCTGACTTCTGCCCTCCCTAAAACGGGCTCACGCTGAACCTCCACCGCCAGAATCAGTCATCCTCCACTCTGTTGGCTCATTAGGATCAGTCCTAATGAAGCCGACCCCTCCCTGCATTTCATTCTGTTGTGCCTCTGTGTAGAACAAAGCCTGTAAAATACAAAACTACCCTTCCACCACAGAGCACCGGCCGCACACAACTCTACTCGCTTTCACTACCAGGATTTTATTTCAGCTGCACACGAGACCACGTTTTCATCGGATGCTGCAAAACTGCAGTAATGTCGTCTTCACTATTCCACCCAGAAACAAAGGAGGATGTGAGAGGGATTAAGACTCTTAGAAATGCAGCACATCGCAACAAAATGAGCAAGAGAATGTGGATTCAAATTTCTTCAGTACAGATAACAGCAGTAATAGTGTTTTGGCATCAGATCGGTTTTGTGGCCCTCAGCAATATCAGTTCTAGGGGAATTGGCCCTAGCAAGCACTTTGTATTTCCACAAATCTAAGAGGGTCAACATCACTGTACAGTTGGGATCGTCACGTCTTCTGATGAGAATCAGTGACACTTTGAGACAAACCTGGCCGATGTTTGTTCAGCTGCTGACACGTTGTGAATTCAGATACTGTCGCCACTGGAAGTAGCTTCAACTGCTCCGCAGTCAGTGGAACCGTCTGACCCAGTGGCTCCCGTCGTGATCTACTAAAGATATAAGACCAAACAGTATCAGGTACTTTCTTGGTCCTGATGGAAACCAAAAAAGACGAGTAGAGGAGAGTGCAGGTGGTGCCGTGTGGTGGAAACCTGGTTCTAGTGGCTCAGCAAGGGGTTTTGGCTCTTTGGTGCTTTGAGTACATCTTATACACCAGGAACTGGTTGTCAGTTTCAAAGCTGTGGCTCCACAATAATTTGGTTAAATACTTCAGTTACCCAGAGGTGTGATGAGACAATAAGAGTTGAAAAAGAATCTTCTGCACACTTAATTCCTAACACATCAGTCAGTCTGATGTCAGTGATTATGGGCACATCTGCTAATATTTAATACTATTAATAATGTGTTTTTTTAGTACTTTAGATGTTACTTCAAATTGACCTATTTAAATTGTATTGTCACTTTTCCCCCGAATCTAAATTTACACAATATTAATTTGATTTACAAAATTGCACATTTTTATTAGTAAATTAAAGCAGTAACAGCAAACAGACTGAACAGATTTCAGTCTCAGTTTCATACAGCCACGGTGCAGTGCTCTTGTCCACTACATATTTCAAAGATTGTATAGCATGACAAGCTAATTTATCATTTTCTTGTTCTCGGCCGACCCCACCCCGCCCATTTGTCTTTGTGCACTTTGAACTGACAGTTTTTATTTGAAGTCGCTTTTCAATGTTATTGACTATGTTGAACAGTGACAGCCAGAGATCTGGCTGGAGATCAGGTGCACTGTCCCAGTAGATGTATATGTTCATGACCAGTGGACCATCAGTGACACATTTGTTCCTCAGTTGATGAATGATGTGCTTTTTTTTTTAAGGGTTGTTTAAGAGGATGAACTCAAGGATAATCTTCTTCATTGAAGGATTGTTTTGTGCACCAGTAGCTGTTACAAATCATTATTGAACATGATTATAACAGCTTTGCAGTGTATTTTTACTCCAGATTGTTACGGCGCTTCTGTTCATATACAGACCGACGTCATGTTTGACTGTGTTTTACCACAAATGATTCATTCTGCCGATGTAACACCAGGTAGTGGATGCATGTATTTAGTGATGAGGGATGTCTGTTCAGTTTTTTTGCGTTCTCCTAAACGTAGTTCAGCTTCATTCGGTTCACTCATTGACATTATTTGATAGAACTCAGATATGCATTTAGCTTCGTAGGGTTTGAAAGTTGAGTGTGTGGGTTAGACATTTGCTGTCAGTAACAAACTGCTGTGAAGTTTTCTCAATGCAGCTTTTTTTTTTATTTCAAATGAAGAGTGGATTTTGCACTTATGCTTTTGTCAGTAGAAGAAAATTGTCCTATTCAATCTGTTTATTTCAGCCAATAAGACTCAGTGTTCAGTAAAATGACTTATACAAAGGATATTTTTTTTCCTCCTCTGTTCCAAATACTACATACATGATTTTTTTTTACAAGAATGCAGTTAATACTACAGTACATTTAGGACCTTTACACCTTTATGGCTATTAACATTTAATCACAAACTAATGTAGAAACATTCATGCCATCAGTAAGTACTTGTAAGTACTTGTGAGGAACAATCCCTCACAGGGATTTTTTATCATTGTATTAAAATGTTAATGAAAGTAAACGCCACACCAATCAGCCATTCACAGTTCTTTTACGTTTTTATACTTAGTACACGTTTCATACTAAGTACAATTTCAGATATGATTTACATAGAATTTTTACAAAAGCATGTTGTCCACTATTCATGGACAAACTGTTGGAAGTACTGTGACAACTTAGTAGATCCACTTTTTAAAATCTATTTCAAAGGTCAAAGGATGAACCTTCACATCCGGCCGTCGACCATTCCATTCCCAAACTTGACAAACTTGGTTTCAAGCTGCCTGTCGTGTTGGGAAACAGTTTTGAGTCAAGATGGAGTACGGTTACACATAGTACGTGTATTAACTATTTAATGTTCCATAGTTAAATCAAATATCTACAATAACATTCACATTGACCATGTGGAGCCAGATGAGGCAAGTCCCATTCCCAGGGTGTTTGTGTGTGTCTGGGGGTCTATATACACGTGAAAATCATGATGTAGAACCTGGTTGTTACACATAAACCACATTGTGTTCATTTGATACGTAAAAAATATACACGAATTCCCACATCAGAGTTAGAACTTTTGAGTAGTGCACAAGGAGGCTCAAGCTCACCACAGGGATGCAGAGACTTTGGTTCATCTGGCTCCCAAACACTGGACCACAGAGTGAAGAGCGTGGCTAATACTACGGTTAGAGGACCAGGGATATTAGGGTACACCACGGTCGTGCAAGGGAGGAAATGACATGATATGACGGGACATAAACTGTCCAAATAAAATACTTCAAATAGGTGTGAAAGAGGTGGAGTTCTGTGTTTGAAAACCACTGGACGACTACAAGAAGAGCACAAACAGTTCAACTGTAGCTGCTGGCAGTTTACACACACTCTACATTTACTTATCTGGTAAGGGGCGGGGGGGGTGTGTGTCAGGTGAGAGGGCAGGTAACACAAACACATCCACAGTTTGCAGTAAATGCTGAGTCAGCTTTACACTCCGAACCAACAGGGTAATGCAGCCTCATTGTGTAACATGAAATTGGTCTTTGTGTCCTATTGTACACAACTGAAATCATAAATGGCTCCTAGGCGGTGTTCGGTCTCCATCCGTTCCAGATGTTGAACACACCAGAGTTGAAAACGTCTTTTTTCCGTCTTAAATGTCCGTTTCACAACAGTGGTGTATGGTTCAATGTATTTATTGCTCACAACACACCCATTCACCCTTTGTTATTTTCCTGAAGAAATATTTCCACTTCTTTTTTTTTTGGGGGGGGGGGGGGGGGTTAAGTCTCCTCCAGTTGTGGCTCCTCTTGGAGCGCACACTCATTCCTGTAACAGTGTCAATTAAACTGTGGTCGTCACAACCACAGACGTCTGGTTTCCAAGTGATGGCTGATCTCCAGGGGTTTGTGCTTCACATCAACAGTCATTGGATACACGGAACAACAGAGTAATAAAGCTACAGTGTTCTGAACACCACGTACTTGACTGGCATTGGCTTACATAAAAGATTTCAGTTTTCAGTTTTCAGCCAAGTATTTATAGCGAGGATAAGAAAGAGAGCCTACAAACCCGTGACGGCAGTGTCAGGGGTGTCACACAGTGAGCAGGAAGTAGATCGACACAAAGATAAGAAGCAACGTTTCGTACGTGAGTAACATGGGTAAATATAGAGTTTATTATACTTGATCATTTATACATCACAAACTTTTATTTGTGACTTATTTTACATGTTCGGAAACAATACTAATAGTGTACAAGGGTGAAACCGTGACGGTCGACTGAGCTGGATGTGCTGAGGTGTGTGTGGTGTTCCGTGTTTTGAGGCAATCGTATCTCATACAGTCTGTTCAGTCACATTACAATCACCACAAACCAGAAAGGACACTTTCGGTCCACCCAGACACAACGTCCAGATTTTGGCCGGTGAAAGAAGAAATGAACAAACACTTTTCTTTTAAAAATCTCTAGATCTATTTATCTATCCATCTATCTATCTATTTATCTATATCTATATCTATATCTATATATATTGGAGAAACGTCTCACATAGTATGGAATTTCTTCATGGCATTCGATTGTGGGTATATACATATTTGTGTAGGAACGTAGGAGGCTCGGCTGTCACTGACACCCGTTTCCGAACGGTGTTTCACTTATTGATTCTAAAAAGATTCTTTGAGTACATTTACAACTTTTCTGGAGCTGGAGACCTTCTACAACTACATGAGACTGAGAGCGTCCCTCTGCCCAAATAATCAACAAGTCCTGCCCTGTACATGATCGTGAAAGGGATTCCGGCCAAACGAAATAAACATGGTTTTTCTGGAAGGTGGTTCAAGTATTACAGTTCTAACAGTTTATTTCTTATGTCTGACATGAGTAAAGTTGTCGTGTGCATGGGAAAGGTACATGAACTAGTTGAGCGCAGATGTAACTGTGTATATCTGATTGTCCTTCTCAAACTGTAAAATATAGTTGTTATGCAATATCTCCATGACAACTGCAGAGTAGAGGCACTCCAGATGACGTGTAGCATCTATGTTTATTATGTAGAGTAAAAAGTCAGAAATAGCTGTATGTTGTTTGTTTGTTTGTTTTGTTTTTTTGCTGTGACTAATCCAACATATCCTACCACTCAAATGACTAAATCACTAAAGTTGAAAAACTCTCGAAGCACCCTCTGACATGTTTGCACCCTATGCAACCGCCTGTATCACCCACGCCATGAGTCAATTGTGCTGATGAACACCTTGAAGACATGAAATAAAAAAGACTGTTGTTTAAAAAAAAAAATTAAAAGAAGGCCTGATTTGATGTTTTCTATTAAATTCAACAGAATTATCAGCTTTTGCAGCATAAAATGGGGAACGATGGAATTATTGTCGCCCATACAACAACTGATTCAGAAACTGTCAAATGGTTCAATGGATGAAACGAAATGCTTCATATACACTAATAATCTCTTTTCTGATCTAAGAAGCCCAGTTGTTTCATCCAGGACACAGTTAAAGCGTCACAGCAGCAAGAAGGCAGCAGAGCTCAGCGAGGCTCTCCACTAGTGACAAGGTCACCGTGAACATCAGGACGCCCGGAACAAACTGAAACGCTACACGAGGAAACATTCGGCCTGAGTCACACACATTTCTAAACAACTCACAGTTGTGAATCCTTTTTTGGACTCATGTATCGTCACTGATTGTATCTTAAACTGGATGAAAAACACAAACATGAATAAATTAACGCTGATGCCTCGACATGGCAGTAAAACCTGAGTTGTGTATCGGAAGCGGTGTTTTTTTTTGTATTTTTGATGATCGTACTCTATTTCTATCCCACTGTATTTCTTCTTTAAGTTTGCACACACACCGTTTCTGTCAAATACATCCATTTTTCACAGTTTACTGTCAAGTCCTCAGATGCTCCGACCGACCGCTGCGCCACCATGTCAACAAGCAAACTCCTCAAAGGTGCCTAGAGTCGGGTGACGAGGTAACATGTTCGGCGTGAATCCGAGACTGTCCGAGTGACTCCGGAGGGTGTCACAGGTGCTCTGCAAAACACAGGGAAGGGGAAGGAGGGAAGACGAGTTCAACCGGATTAAGGGAGGGATGATGGAGTGAGGATGATGGAGGAGTACGTAATCATTGGGGGGGGGGGGGGGGGGGGTGAAGAAGAGAGACACAAATTAATTATGACAGAAACATATGTGATTGAACAGGACGGGTCACATCACATATGTTTCACAGGGAGAGTGAGAAGAACATCAGGGGCAGGTGGGGGGAGGTGAATGAGACGAGGGAGAGAAGAAAGAAGAGTTTTAGGTTTTACATTCGCGTGGTGAAATTATTTATGGAACATCCATTTCTGTGTTTTCATCTACGTGTGAAGTTGCCCGCTGAGAACTGCTGATACGTTCGACCACTGATCGCCCACTCGTCAAAATGTCTCTTCTCCAGACCAGAGCCAGTTCTAGTTTGTGCCGACTCACGGCATGAAGGCCTGCGATAACATCACGTCTAAACGGACCTCTGGGCTGCATGGAAACAAATACATCTCAGGGGATTCATCTTTTTGCACAACAATTCATGAAATATGTAATGTGTTTTCACAGCAGTGCTGCGCTTCACCCTACAGGGAAGAAAGCATCATTATTCAGTGAAAGGAGCAGGTCTCAAGTCTTGTGTCAATCCGTACAGAAACACCAGAAGTCAACCCGCCCTGCCTCTGTGATGGATCGGAAATGTGAAAACAGGATTTGACGAAGGTGTTTTACAGCATCTGGCTTCTAAAACAGACGCTGTGAAAGTATGGAGCTGCTTACTGTCGGCATTTGTCTCACTAACCCACATCTTGACAATAAAAAAAAAAAGAAACGATCAACTGGTGAAGTCTTTGTGACGAACATTTTCATAACCGTGCTCCCTCCCTATGCGGTGAGTCCCTGAGACCTGCCTCTGAAGAATGGCCATGAAAAGTGTATCGCTCCCAGAGGCAGAGCTCCAACAAATCACTGCGCAGCCGAGAGAGAGAGAGAAATGACCCGAACAAGTGGAGGGATTTTGTTTTGGGGCGAGTGCCACAAGTCAGTCGTTTTGGGTGCGTGCAATGCATTTGAAACCTTGAGGTACAGAAGCCCTGAAATGAGTAAAAAAAAAAAAAAAAAAATACAAAGATGTTTTATTTGCAGCTAAGCGGAGAGTTGGATTGTAATCCCAGAGGATTCCGTGTGATGTGAGTGCATCAGTAGCAGCAGCTGAGTCGTTTGTGGATGGTGAGAGAGACAAAACACGACTGTGAGCGAATGAGACACTTACAGGTGGGCCGAGGTTTATCTGCCCTGAGCAGGTTCATAACAATCTAGTACAGTGATGAGCGGAAAGACAAAGAGTGTGTCAGGGAACAGGATCCACTGTCATCAGGGGCGGAGCCTGAGGTACGCTTTGACAGGTTTGGTGTCTGCATGATGACTTATCCACCTTGGAGGTATAATGTCTGCTAACAGTTGCTACAAAGGGAGTTCCTGTTACAATGACCGGGTGTCCCTGTGTGAGGGGGCAGGTCTCATCTCATCCTCCCTCCCCTCCCATCCCATGTTGATTTTGTTTTAATTTACAGGAATAATTCAAGTCCTTAAAACGAGCACAGACTGCATTTGTATGTGAGTAACTATTCAATGTTGGATAAAACAAACTTGCACCTTTTCTCTCAGGCTGCCTTCTGAGTTGGGAGCCATGAAATTTGACCATGCACAGGAAGAGAAAGGCAGATCACCGGTTTGTGTGAACCTCCTAACAGACATATAGAACAGACACACGGAAGCAGGTTTACACAGATATGAGTGTTGTTGGATGGAACCTGTAAACTGCTCGCAGTCAGACAATGCTGCCACCCTGGTTACTCGTCAGCCAACCAACTAATGCCGCTGGGCAAACGAGGTATGAGATGGTCTTCAGTATGCATGACAGAGAGGGACAGCGTGAGACGGAAGGAGGGTCTATTATTGATGGGGTGTGCTACCTGGGGGCATGATTAGGCGTGACACCAGGGCTGGTTGGGTTCTCTGGAAACTCCTGGAATAGACATGATGAAAAGAAAGATGGGTGAGGGTGACTGAAATGAAAGTAAAACACAATGCAAATGTTGTTGTTGTTTTTTTTGTTGAGGGAATATCACATAGAACGGAGGGAGGTTCCACAGTAAATCAAAGGTCTTTGACAAGACAATCAACCAGCATCCAGAGGTGTTGACGGCCGAGGACCGAGGAGAATGGAAGTCAGACGTAAATCAGCCTCTACTGAACAGTTTCCTTCTGTACTAGTGTCGGTTGTGCAGGTGTGAGGACGAACAGGGATTATTATTGAAAATGAGGAGAAGGAGGAAGACAAGATGTCTTCCTGTAAGCAGGTGAATGTATGACATGAATGAAGGTGAATACAGGAGATTACAATCAAGTCATCTGCTAAAGTCAAACAATCCGCCCATTAAATAAAGACTTCATCTACTCTGACTGGATTCATGTGGTAGTTTAACGGCCTGTAAATACTGACTTTACTAAAGGGAATAATGCTGCTTGCTGAATACACGGCAACTAACTAGTTTGTATGTTGTCCTTTTTTTCCCCCTCCCATCTGGTCACTATTGTATCAACCTACCTTCTCTATCTTGCTGTTATACTTATGCATTGTCATTGCCACCCGGCATCAGCCCCCGCCCCCCTGTTTTATGTCCTATGTAACATGGGTGAACGGGACTGTGTGGACGTGAACACAGAGCCTTTGGTCTCAGTGTGATGCTACCTGTCTAAATAAAGGTTAAGTGAACCAAATGAAACTGTGTATGTAAGAATCCACATGCAGACACACCAATACTTCCTGTCATGGTAACAGTGTGTGATGTCTTTGAAACATAAAAACAGAACTTGCTATTCTGACATTCTACCACCACAGCCGAAGGTCAAACAGGTAAACAAATAGCTGCTCAACAATGAAGGCGAACGTCTCCACTTAACGGAAATCAGCTGAAAATGCTTTTGATTAAAAAAAGCACCAGAGGAGAGAGTTTGTCAGCAGTGGTGCACGTACGCGACCTGCAGAGTGGAACTGAATGGCTTCGAGACACATGTATGACAGGATCAGTGGCTGGTCTATGTGTGGCATTAAAGGAACTCAGATGTCGAGTTGAAGGTGAAGAACAAGAACTGTCAGCACAGCCTTCGCAGGAAGTAACTGAGGAAAAGAACAGGACAAACACAAAATGTCAGAAACAAGAGAAATGAAAATGAACGGCACAGTCAGCAATAATCACCCACGCACACAGTGAGATTTGCACGTTTACTAGATTTTGTAGAAAGAGACGTCAGTTGGCCTCCCGCTGCATTGCCGCATTGTCCTGTCAGTCACACACACTGTTAAACCAAAGTACATATACTCCAGTCAGGGCTGGGCAATGTCTCAAAATTAAGATATATCGATGCATTTCTAAACGAGATGTAATGGAATGCAACACTTCGCTCGAAAGAACAAATCTTTTGGGGTGAACGAACTGTACTGAACCAATTTGAAAAGATTTGAGTGTGGCAGTGACTGCGAACGAGTCAACTGATACGAATCACTCACTGACAGCGAAACTTACACCGAAACAACAGTCAACTTTGCCAACTAACGACAAACCTAACGCCATTTCAAACACGTGTTGCCGTGAGCTCCTTTCCCACCCGAAGCGCTCACAGGCAGCCAGCACTGCATGACATGTACTTAATGCCCAGCCGGTCTCCAGCCATGTTATCGTGCATAAACCCGCCTCACCACAGTGGTGAAACTTCATGTAACATTATTTAACACAGCGTTCCTACGTGTGTGTGTGTGTGTGTGTGTCTGTGTGTGTGTGTGTGTGACCTGGATGTTGGAAGTCAGGTTTTTACAGTCTGACTCATCTGAATCTGCAGTATGTTCTTCATCAGGTTGTACCGTTTTAGATCCTTTGCTGCCTTTCAGCTTGTGTAAAGCTTTGAGTCAGCTGAACTCACTGACATCATACTTCACATTAGTCATGAATGATTTTTCTACCTACTCAGTACATCTTACAGGGCCACACGCAGAGGACCTGAACGTACTTGTAATCACAGGGAGTAAAAAGCTCAGGGCTCAACAATCTGCTGTGATTCCACCATGACATTGACGCTTTCGCTTTGGTTTTCATTTTGAAATCTAAATGAGTTTTTGCCTGCTTGAAGGCTTTGAGGATGGTAATGTTCACACTGTCTTAATGTCCTTCTGAGCTCTTGTAATTCTACATTATGAATTTCTTGTTAGAAACAGAGTGGTGCCATTAAAGAACAATAACAGATTCTCCTGACGTCAGCTATGATTACATGCTCATTGATAAACTACGGTATATTATTAGTGTGGACGATACTTCGTAAATATATTGGACAAAACTCACGTGGGCCAGTTTGTCCCTTGTTGTGAATCAAATGATCAACTTTTCATTGATCTTAGTGAATCTGTAACTATTCAGATGTATTTCAATACATCTGAAATAGTCATCAGGTGAACAAAGAGTGCGTAAAAAGTGTGTTATGTTTGCATACGTCACCTCTGCAGGATAACAATGAGGTGATGTGGAGAATGTATTTCTCTCTGTGCTGTTCATAAAAAGCATTTAGCGTTAAGTGGGAGACTGATCTGAACACATTCCCTTCATTCCAGCAAATACATTCTGACAGACGCAAAAATTACCAGATTGTCGCTCTGACAGCGTTGAGGTCGTTTCTTGCGTATGCAGTAACCCAGAACCTTGTCCTTAAACACCTAATGGCAGAAACAGCAGATTACACACATGAAATACGTCAGTCAGTCACAATGAATGAAGCGGTGGCTGTGTGTGTCTACTCTGCTTTCCTGTCAAGTCACGTACTGTGTGATTTGTGTGTTTGATTTAATCGGTTAATAGATAGTAATTTACCTCGTACAGGTAGTCAAATATTTCCAGTATTGTTAAAACACTGGCTCCGATGAACAGTCCCATCTGACCTCCAATGTCCACCTGAAAGAACAGAGATGAACAGACATGTACAGTAGTTAAACATCGGTGCGTGAAACCACTCTCTGAGCTGTCACTTCTCATGCAGCATCTCTCCCAGTAAATGTGAGCGGAACTGACGGAGTGTCCGTCTGACCTCCAAACTTTTCTTCTGAAACAACCCGGCCGTCCTTGGAGGGGCATCAGATTATGAAATCATGTTCAGCCTTTTTTTTTTCATGCCAGTTCAAAGAGGAACTCTCAAAGCACTAGACATGACCACAAAGTGAAATGTGCAGCGTGCAGCCGCTGAGACTGCTGATACCAAGGTCAAACACACTTCCCTCTGTCGCAACGAACCTGAAACTGCAGGCATCTTACCGAGAAGACCTGCAATCTCATAAGCCTTCTTCTGCTCAATCTTCTCGTAATTCAAAGCTTCAAAGAAGATGTCCAACACCAATATATTCTCCCTGGAATGAGGGCAGACAAGAAAACAGCAGGACATCATTTAATTCTGCTGACGTCTCCTGACACCAAACATCTCAAATGTCCTGTGTAACTCTCTTTCATTATTGTTACATTGAAGGTGAACGATGGAGACTCATTCTACGCAACAAACTACATCCATCCATTAAAGGAACAAGAAAACAGATCATCTGAGTCACTGACTACTATTAGGAATACTTACCCGATATATTGCTCAGTTTTGTTGAATTTCTTAGCCAGATATTTAGCAGATGCCTTACTGGGGGATCTTAACCATGGACAGCTCCTTGCCATAGCGAGTCATGTTGCAGGGGGTCTGACAGACACAGTAATCGTTGTCTTTCTCTACCAAAAAGTCTGTGGACGATCAAAGCCATTTAGGATCACTGCAGAGAATCAAACAAACCTGCAAACAGAAGCCCTCAGCTAAAAATATCTCTGCATAAAAAATGTACAAATCGCTGCCATCGTTCACTTTCCATGAAAGCAAATAATGACTGAAGCTATAATTCAAAGGAGAAGGGAAAAAAAAGCTTGGATTAATTTGATACCAGTGAAGCATGGACACATCACCAACTGTCCTAATGGAATCTTAAAAACAATTTTCCTTCAAGTGATCAGATATCATCTAAAGCTGCTGAACACTCGGCTGAATTCATTCACATTAATGCAAAACCCATCACGCCAGAATTTTCAGCAGTGTGGTCTCACCTAAAGCTGGGTCAGCACAGTCTTTATTACTGCTCAGGAGTACACACTGTTGAAGTTCCTGTTTTGACACATCAGAATAAGACACATGGAACATACTGAATACCATGTGGACACATAGTTTAATATGCATGCGACGACACTGTTCCATCAGCGGACAGCGTCTGTGTGCGTATTCCTACCTGGCATGTGAACCATTCTGCAGTTACAGTTTTCCAGCAGGGTAGCGGGTTTCACAGTCAATGCGGCAGGCAGTGATGCTGTACGTGGAGAAATATTCAGAGTCTATGGGAGTAGACTTACAGTCTCCCCAGGGTGGAGGGAGGTACTGAAGCTGAAAGAGCAAACAGCACAGGTTTCCCCTCAGTGTGTCAGCGGGCAGGTATACAACTAATAACATTAATCAAGTCCAAGCCAGCTTACAAACCCCAACATACAAAAAACAAGAGGAAAAAACATAAGCACCAAGATGACAAATGTGCAACGAGACAAGATATTAACACAAAATGTCCTGACCGACATTATTGATCATGTGTAGCAGCAAGCAGACATCATGCATTACTGATGGAGGTCATGTCCCCCAGTAGGAAGCAGAGTACCATGGGAATAGAGACGGGCTAAACACAAATCTGTAGGGTATGTAGATTCAGACTGGACACCACAATCAGTGGACAAGAACCACCCTAGAGAACAAAGAGTTTACAGAGTGGATGAATTATTGGATGCTAAGTATCTGATGAAAATAACCTCCCATAAAAAGTGGTTTTATGGGAGACAAACTGCATTAGATTTTGAATGTCCCCAATATTAATAATCAATGCACCTATTCTTAGTTTTCAGTCTCATTAGAGGTAGAACCCTCATTAAAAGGTTGCGTGCAGGTCACTAAATTCAAAAACTAACTCAGGGAATTGGAAATGAATCACTAATGAGGAATATTCAATACCTGACTCTTACCAAACATTACACCTGGGTAGTCAGAAATCCAATGAGCAACCCATTAAGAGTTCATTTAAACATTGAATACATTTAACTACTTAGAAAACCTGTCTGCCCTATTTATACATTTTGGAATTTATGGTGTGTGCTAATCAATTTTTATGACAACAAATGAATGCAATTCATCCCTCTAAGGTCCTTTCCTTTGGATGCTAGCCAGCAATCAATAAACAGTGAAATGCTATTGTCACATGAAGATTCATTGTGACTGCTGATCAACTCCATCAGCTCTCATCAGCACTATAATAGTCATTTAGTCAATAGAAAGTCCACTGAGGACTGACCACAATTCATTCAAGGAGTGGACTCAAAAGGCTGAAGATTGGATCTTTATCTTGTTACCATTCTCCCATGAGTTTACACGAGATATAAATTAGATACCAGGTGTAAAAAACCCAAATGCAAATAAAGTCTGGTCCCTCCAGAAGATAGTCAGAAGATTTAGACATGAAAGAACAACAACAAGATGTGACTCGGCAGTGAGAGGGTTAAACCAGCTTTGATGAGTTGACAGATGAGCGACTAAAGCTGGAATGAAACACGTCCAGCTGTTTCTGTACTCGACTCCAAAGGAGAAGACAATGGTGCATGTTGCTTCAAACCACACAGATCCATTCCTCGGGTGGGGTGGTGGGTGGTGGTGGACAGCAAAGTGTGGAAACTGCATGATGGGTGAATTACTATTGAACAATAAAGTGTGGAACATGCAGCAAGCCCAGACAAACATACGCTACCCTCTGCTCTTGGGTGGAAACAAATGTTTGGAAGCCCGGGGGCGACCCCGAAGCCCAGCTCATGGAGGAAAGGAGGCTCTGACTGAGTGTGAAGCTGTACCTTTATGCCGGCCTCATAGGACGTCTCATCTGGGCGAGGGGTGAGGGAACACAGCCCACATCATTACAAAGATAAATGAAGGACAACAGCAAGGCAAAGGGTAGAACGTGGTCAACCTCTGCTGCCTTTATGCTATAGCCACCGCTCCCAGGCTGCGGTGTGGGCGAGACCCAGGCAGAGCTTAGTCAAGAATAAACAGACGATCCACACTAACTACGTATGATATCGAGATTGTGCCGGTATTAGAATCCAAATGTTCCAATAATCCACTGGGGTGCAAATATGAAACATTCAATGGGTCATCTGTTATCAAGTGTGTCTCCATTTGTCCAGAGAGTAAATAGATAAATGCCATGAACTGAAAACCTTCTAGCTGGACGTGCAAAGCAATCGAAGGCTTGTCTGCTTTACCGTCAAAGCAAAAGGTTCTCGTCTTCTCACTTGCACTCACGCTCCAGGTCGTCATTTCAATCGTCACAACATTCTAGTGCAAAACCCGGTGTGGTCTTCATGTCACTCTGGGCTCATAAAGCATCGTATTAAAACTTCAATTCGTCTGACAGACGCTTTTCAAATGAAACGTCTGCATGGACCTGTACGCCGTGCCACTGAGACGGACTGAAATGAATGTTGGCCAGGCTCTGATGACAATCTAATTAATTTCGGCTTTTGGGGGTGTAAACATATCTTTGAACCTGTCACTGATGTGGGCATTGACGTCGTGATTATAAATGACAATCCATGCATTTTCTTGCAGGGGGCGTGATTAATAGAACAAATTCACATCTTTGAAATGGCTGAATGACGATACGCTTGGAGAAGTTTACAACATCGCAGAGCAAGAGATAGATACAGACATACGGTGTGTTTTCAAAGCTTGTCCCCAAAAATCAACTTTGTATTTGTGGTGTCCAAGTGTCTGATTTTGGAGAGTGAATATCTGCCTCCATCATCCCATGTTATTCTGCTGACACAAGGGTGGTAAATTGGATTTATCATATTTCATGCAAGTGAAACCTGAGTTGAATTGCTTCTTCACTTCTAAACGGACTCATGGGACCCTTCACAACCTTCACATGAGCTTCCCATGACAAGTTCAAAGGCAAAATCTTTTGAACAGGGCATAGTTTATTCATTTAAGTAAGGCAATTAATTCACAGCTTGATTCATCCCACCACTTGAATGATCATAAACAAGCAAATAATCTCAAAGGAAATCACTGAAATGCAGCTGCCGGTTTCTTTTGACACACGAGGGCTCTTGTTATTTGTCATTTCCCCATTCTGTCTGCCTACTGCAGCTTCTATGCCATTCTTTTGTAGACAAAAGAGATGCAATTTGAATTTGTTGTCTTGGCAACGTCACAAAATGGCTTTCACTTTCATTAGATTTTGGAGAGGAAATCCATGTGAGCGTAGTGCTATGACCTGGCACACACACCTGCCAGTCGATCCAGGGCTTAACTAGAGTTAGAATTTTTCATGTTCCACTGACAGTGGCGCTGAGGACTGAGATCTCATTTTCTACAGTCAACAAACCTGCTTCTCATTTCACTGCGTCCCTAAATCATTTTCAAATGCCATAAACTTGTTGTGGGTCCTATCGCTAATCTAATCACTTCATAAAAGTTCATAAAACCAGGAAATAGACCAGCACATTTTCAACAGGCCAATTTCAAATCAATGCTATATTTTTCCTTCCACATTCATAAATCTTGAGAAGGAGAACTTAAACAGAGGTTCAATGACAAAACCGCTGCTGCCAATGAACCATTGCAGCAATTTTAATTTTAATTTGGAACAATATTCAGTTAATTAAATCATTTTAAGTTAATTAGATTTTGTTTATTAAATCATGTTGGATGCATGAAGACTTTGAATTCTTCGCTTGGCATCCCCTTTGAATGCTAGAAGCATTTTTCACACATTTCCAATAGCTGCATGCGCATTTTTGGCAGTGAAAAGTAGATTCAATGTGAAAAATACAACAAACACTCTGGGCTGACAGAAAGTATTTCATGCCTTTTAGCCTGGTGCTGTTTTGGCTGCAGCCGATCGTTACGTAGCTGCTGCATCAACGTTCCTCCTCACCAGTATTTACTGACGCCCACCACACTTTTCTCACAAGAGGTAAAATCAGTTATCTGATTTTGTTCTGTGACGCAGAGATAGCGTGAGCTGGCTTTGGGGGATTTTTGGGAGGGCAGAGAATGAAGCAAAGCAAAAATGAAATAAAAAAAGTCGACGTCGGGAGGGGAGGATGCTGAACGTTAGGTACCAGTTGCTGCTGACATGACACAAAAGTTTGAAAACCAGGAGCGACACCAAATCCCAGTTGGTCAATGAAGGGAGGCTCGTCCTGGCTGTGGATCTGAACCTTGATCCCCTGCTTCGTAGGAGGTCTCATCTGTGGATACAGCACGCCAGACATTTAACACAAGGAACGGTTGCCTGTGGAAACACGCTCTCTGTGGCCGTCGGCTGCCACTTGCTCTGAGTGTTTCCAAAGATCTTACCACGTACCTTCGTATGTACGTTCGCTTCCTGAACAGGAAGTCTGTCTGATCTCAGTTCACTGGACATTTATGTGACGGTCCGAGGATCTTATGTCAAAGGATCTATCAGATGCTGCTTATTTCATAAATATGCAGTGCAGTCAGGTGTTTGTGGATCATAAATTTGTAGCAAGGAGCCAATAAATACCATTTATTGGACCTGATGTGACCTGATATATTATTCTCTCTAACACTGTGGTGCATCCAGAATGGCACCACTCTTCTGTGCAGCGAAGGACTGTAAAGGAAACCATTTTAACATTCCAGATGAAAAGGATACATCATCAAGTTGTAATAACAGCAGTGACATTCAGAATGTTTCAGAGTGTTTTTTTTTTTTTTTTTTTTTTTTTACAATAAATGTCAAAACGGTGCTAAAAGCTTCACTAACCTGTCTCTCCCCGACAGGCAGGTATTCATCCTGCTGAATATCCAGCATGATTTCCAATCCGGTTCCCTGTGCCTCCCTTTAATGTGGTCAGCAGCGGGTTTACCATCTAATCCCGAGTTGAACGTGTAGCATTTTCCATAGCGTGTGTAAATCTGTGGAGAGAAAAGTAGAAACGGTAAATACCAACGTTCTGCTGTGCCGTGGGACACACCTGTGTCCAGCCAATGATGATCAGAGAAGGTGCTGAGCATCAACCTCAAACATGATTGACTACCAACTGCCTTATGTGTGATTCTGTTTAGTTGTTCTGGAGTCAGAAACATTACTGGTGGAAGCTCGATGGACACACAAACCAACAGAGTTTGTCAGAGACCTTTGTGTGTCCTGACTAGCTGCTGAGGGTGAACTGGGGCCGGTGACTCCGTGTTGCTGTGCAGTGACTGCAGTCCGGCTTAAAACATTCAAGTTGGCTTGGGTTTCTGTATTTACAGCTCTAAGCAGGCAGTTTTATTTCTCAGTTACATTAAATCATACTTTGGTTGGAATATTCACTATCCTATTTGCAGAGGTGTGGAAACGGGAGTCACACGACGTGGTCGACCTCGGATTTGATGCAGCCTAACGAAGGTCAGAGCTTCAAACACAGCTGCACTCTTTACTTCAAAAACACACCCGACTGTAAAGAAAAGGACTTCATTACTGCAGGTAGGTGTGTGTGTGTATGTGTGTGTGTGGTGGTGGGGCGTTTGCTGCTGAAAGGGGTGTTGGCATGTCAAAGCTGATCTCAGGGGATCAAACTCAGTGTTCCATGTCGAGACAGAGAAAGGCTTAGACAGAAAGGCCAGAGCTTTGGTTCCTTCTCGCTGCCGGCTGTATCATCAGACTGGCAAGGTGACGAGAAACAATCCAACCCGAAAAGCACAAGTTCAGAATGTACATCTAAAAATGTTACAGAGCTGAAGGTTCAAATCTACGGATATAAAATAGCCTCTGTGCATGCATCCATCTCACAGCAGACGTTTCCTATTCACTCATGTCATTTACAGCTGGATGGTTTGGAGTAGTTTGGGATAAGTATTTGTTTCAGTTTAAAGATTTCAGTTACCTACTTGTCTTGTCTGAATTATTCTTGTTCTTCTTATTATTATTATTGTTCTTCTTCAATATTTCTTTTTTATTTTATTTCATTAATGTTTTAAAATAATAATAATGATAATAATAATAATAAGCATCGTTATCATCATTTTTAATTTTAACACAACTCACATTTTTCTTAAAATAATCTCAAAGTGCAACGGATTAAGAACAGGATAAAAACTATACTACGCATTACAAACCTTTTACTCTTTTTGCAGGTCATGGAGCAGAAGAGGTTTCTTAAAGTTGGACAGGTAGACAAAGAATACAGACTAGACATTGCATCCATGGATGGTGACATTGATTTCACCCCAAAAAACATGAAAGCAGGTTTGTTTCCTTTCAAACAAATCAAATTTAAAAGGCTGTCACATTTGAGAGGCACCTTAACAAAACACCACAGAACGCCTGCTGGTAGAAGTGCTGCCAAATGAATTATTAATCCAACTTGTAAACAACATTCATACCCACGCCTGACAAACACCTTCTTTCCACTGGTACATACAGTGCTGAAGTTTTTGTAGGTGCAGGTTTCACCGCGAAACTTGCACTCCAGCAGCATGTCCCTCCAGCTGGTGACCGAGTCGACCCATCATCTCAGTGGTGTTGACTCGGTAATTCGACGGCCGGGTGTAGTTGTTGAAGTCCAGGCAGGCTCAAGAGCCCGTTGCTTGTGGCTGTCTTTCAGGATGGCCATGCTCCTCTCCACCCACTGTGTGATTCGAGTACATGAGGTCCATCCAGTAGCCGCTGTGATACAGGTCGTGCTTGGTCACGGCGGACACACGGAAAAGGTTTTTGTTGCAGAACGTCACAGCCGGGAAAGACATGTTGTGAGCCCACACCATGTTGATCTTTGTGACAACAGGAAAAGACATCAGGTAGAAGATTCGATTCCGGGACCAGGTGCAGAGGAGACTGACACAAACAAGGAAGGCCAGGACCCAGATGACTCTCTGGGCTTTGGTCTTGTCTGGCGAGAAGACAAATTTCAAACCATGAACTTTGGTCTTCATTATAAACCCCACTGTAATGTCTTTCCCATGACTGTTTCAGCAGGCTGGACTGGTTTTGGAGGGGGGTCCTCTTGGGCCATGCGTTTCTTTGTGCGGCCCCATGGCGACTGATTCCGATGAGGGGGCTTTCACCATAATTGCTCGTGTCAGGGGAAGACGTTTGTCAGTAGCCCGTGTAGACTTTTCCAGTTCACACGCCGACTTTGTCCACAGCCATCTCCAGCTTGCAGCCACTGCAGTCGTGATGTGCAGCTGTCCCAGTGTTACGCCGTGAGATAAAAACAAAAGAACTGAGCTCCTTTGGGAAGGTACGGCTGTTTATGCGCTGATTCCTTCATGAAAAAAAGCTGAATCCCTCCATTAACAATAACCATGAAGCAGAGCTATCACCGGCCCCTCATCAATAGATAAATGGACGTGATAATTGCAGATGTAACGGCAGGCTTCACTCCTCCAGGCAATCACTTTCAAAATCCGGAGAGGCTTACCCCTGTTGCTCACATCTTTCACTCCTCCATCTCCCTCTCCAGTGCCAGACAATACCTGCAGATATCGGTGTTTTCTCCTCTCATGCAATGGCTGCCCAGAACACAAGTCCTCCCTTTTCCACAGATCGAAGAGATGCTTTTTACTCTGTTGACTTGCAGCCTGCTGAAAGGAATATAAAGCTTGTTGCCCACTACACACTCTCTCGACAGTCCGAATGGAAAATGAGGAGGAGCCACTGGATGAAATGGTTTTCCTCTGGTGATGAATTAGATCTCCAGTGTTATACAGAGGCAGCAGGAATATACAAATCCAAGAAGGAAATATATCTGATAGTGAAATTCTCTTACAAGATTTATGGTAAATGAATATTGAAGGATACTGCAGCCCGCTCTGGATCAATATATCTACATAATTAATAACTCAGGCGTACAAACTATCGCAGCAAAAAAAAAAAACTCATTAAAATGTGATGTTTTTCTATCTCAAATATATTATCACCTATGCAGTTTCATAAAAGCTGACATCCGGCTCCATGCAGATGTGGCGCTGGTCGATATTGAAGGTTCTTTTGTTGTGTGAGATGATTAAAGGATTCAGCTTGTGTTGTGTATGATCTCAGAACACATACTATGTTAAATAGAACTTTTACATAGTCGACCTGATTACAGCTGAGTGCAAACGGATTCTGAGACAGGAAAGACAGGAAACATTGGCGCATCAATGTGTTGTCTTCGTTTGCAAGTTTTGTTGCATAAATTGACTTAACATTGAAGTCTGACAGGCGAGGGTGAGTGTGACTCATGGGAGTCAGGATCTGTCACAGACAGAAGTAATGCAGCAGCAGTGGGGAGGAGAGCTGCCGATTGGGCTGATTGAACTGCTCTGGCTTATGTGAAATATTGATTTTCATCCAGCTTTTGATCATTTGTAGAGCCCAACCGCCTCCCACTCCCACTGCAGTCATGGTTCATAACAGTTTAAATCCAAACCATATGTAAAACATCAAGTATCTACAGTATGGTGCTTCTGCTATCATTTCCACACTTCACCTGGGTTAGCTAGACCTCACCTGGGTCAGACAGACCTCACCGGATCTAGGTAGACCTCACCTGGGTCAGATAGACCTCACCTGATCTAGGTAGACCTCACCTGGGTCAGATAGACCTCACCGGATCTAAGTAGACCTCACCTGGGTCAGATAGACCTCACCTGATCTTGGTAGACCTCACCTGGGTCAGATAGACCTCACCTGGGCTAGGTAGGCTTTACCTGAGTTAAGTAGAGTCACCTTTTAGTGAATTAAAATGAGAATTGAATAGTGAATTAAATGAAAATGAGTGGCAGTAGACGGTAAGATCAAATATTTGAACTTTGAACTGCAATGCCGTCTGCCGCTGCCGTCAACAGTTGTCTCTGCTGGCCTCGCCAGTGTTGTACCATCCTTCTCTCGTCCACTGAAATGTCATCAGCTTGCCTTCTGCCGTTCCCTGATTCCATGTGAATGCAACATTACTCACTCACAGTATGAAGGTAAGTACCCTTCTGTTGCTATTGTTTCGGAAAAAAACGAATGCATTGTTAACACTGAATATTCTACAAATTACAAATAGAATTGTCTTGTCACTTTGAAATTTTCAAGCAATAGCGACAAAAACAACTTTTAATGATTAATGTTGTTTAAATGTCTCTGTAATAACAAATGATAATATAACTGAATGTCTCACTACTGAGGAACAGTAGTAACAGTTATTATCCCTCTGTGTGCTTCCACAGCTGCCTAGCAGTCAGGACAACTTATACACTGCCTGGATCAGCTCTCTCAAAGTGACCGTAGGTCAAGTCTGCATCACACCTACTTTTTGTTCAGTCAGGAGCCCGTCATTGATTTCTGTCATAGACATCTGACACAAACGTACCATTAAAAAAAAACAAAGAATGTGGAATTAAGAATGATGTTTTGATTAGCTCACTGAATGAAGCCCAGCAAAGAATAAAAATCCTAATGTTGACTGAGAGGTAGTCCAGTAATAACTCCAGCAGTCTCCTTATCAGAGCTACGGCTGACTGCCTGCTTTCCTCCCTTATTGACCATCTGAATTGATTTGGAAACATGTCAGTAGGTATAAAGCTCACTTAACTTCCCAGTTAATTGCTAGAGCTCATTTGTGCTCCACAAGCTCGGTGGTGGCGGGAAGTAGAAATGTCCCTCATCAGCACTTTGGACCGAAGCACATTTCCCTTCTATGAGGTTCCATGGGCAAAGCAATGACAATCACACGTAGTCCTTTAAAGCTTCCAGCTGTCTGTGGACGTCAATCCCAGCCCTTAAACTGGTGCTGCACTGGAGTACTGGCACATTCGAAAGGAACGGAACTGATATTTTTTTATTGTACATATTTAACTTGGACCTGTTTTGAAATGCTGGTGATCGTTTTGCTGAGTGAATCTTTCTTCTGTTGACTGATAGAAAATCGTCCCTGTAATTTTTTGATTCACCCAAATTGTGCCCACCAGCTAAATATCTTTACCAACTTTTTCACTCTTTGCTCTCCACCTATTCCAGAGGGAAATACCAGTTTGTGAGCGACTAGTCCTACGCTACAGGCTGCTAAGTGCAGGTAGTGAACAATGGCTACATGAGAGCTTTGCTGCTGAAATGACACTGATGGGTGATAATAACAAATTAAGATGGAAAAGGGAAACAATGAGCCCACAGTTGATGAAGGGAAACTGCAGTCAGGTGATTGTCATTGCTCACACAAATGACTCCAACCACACTACACTCATACAAAGGGACTATTGATGTAATATATCAACTCCAGCATTGGACTGCATCTGCACAGAATCGATGGTATGTCGTGTGGATTGAAGAACAGCTGTGTACAGTGACAGTTTATGTCTGCAGCATGTTAGTCTCCAAACCTGTATTACTGGTATCACAACCCCCACATGGACCTCTGATAATATGATCCGCCCATTTCATGTCCAATGCCATTGATTTATTGCACTACGATGTTTGATAACTTCATTTAAGTCTTTGACTGAAGAACATGACTTTTATATTTTTGTTTATTTGTGGCATCATTTCAGAAAATCATGATAGTAATTATTTCTCTGCAATTACTCAAGAGATCAGCACTCCAGGCTGATGATTGTCCCCTAGAAACGCACATCTTTCCACTGTTATCTTGCAAGTACATTTAATCATTGTTTGGCTTTCCAGCATAAAATTGAAGATCAATGTATAATAACAGAATATGGCAAAATGAAACAAGGTGTTTTTTGATGCCTGATGGGCAAACAGGCAAACTTTATAAAAGTTTTATTTCTTTTATATGTATATATTTTTGTAACATTTACTGGCCAGTTTCAGACCGGCTCAGTGATCTGTCAGGAATTGGCAGTAACCATCCTCTTTTATGTCGAAGTGCCTGAGAGAAGCCCAGAGGTCTCATTAGAGGAGGAGCAGAGTTTTTACTGAATAAAGAGAAAAATCCTTCAAGGACCAGTGAAAATGTTCGACACCAAGTGAAATACTGGAAGCAATTAGATGCACATCAAAAGCACACACAGCACAGAAAGGGCAGAAATGGACATGAAAAGACACATTAGAGTGCAATCCTGTGTAAGCTGCTAATTAGCAACAATTTTCTCACTCTGTTATTTCATAATTCTTCTATTGAAATATATTTGCACTTTGTTACATCTGAGAAAATGTGATCATGCTGGTGACATTTTCCCTATTTTTTTACATTTTACCGAAACCACAAAAAGTCCCATAGTCTCAGGATATGCAAGATACTTGTAAAAATTGTATGTTCAACTTGTTTTTTAAAACAATTTGTCTCCATATTATTCCTACTCCACATCTCTTACCTGTGAATTCCACAGATATTCATGATAAGCCTTGAATGATCTTCTGAATATGTTTTGAGTATTTGTGTCAAAAACAGAGGATCAGGCAATGAGTCCTGTCCTGTCGCACATGACAACTTTTACAGCCACTGCAGTTGGAACCAAACAGATCCGTGGCTGCAGCCGTAACATCTGCTGCCAGCGGCTGGTGGGACAGACAGCTTCTTTAGCAAAGAGAGACATCTTGTGGCCTTCCTTTAAATGAAACTAACCTCCTGCTGTCGGCTGCTCTGTATGCTGCACTGATAACAGGGGCGAGTCAGGGGTTTTCGCAAAGCAATGGGTTTTATCAAGGGGACAAATACTGTGGAGCTTGAAATTCTACATATAAAATATAACTCCCAGAGCTGATTTGGGTGACAAATGTGCAAATTGCTGGTTATATTGAATTGAATCCCCACTCACCACACCACCTTCTAAAAAATTAGATTTAAGCTGGTGCAGTATCTTTTGTTGGACAGCACAGGAATAAAAAAACAACATAGGAGTTGTTTTGACATTGACAGTAATTGCAACATCTCTGACACAGCATATATTTCTGGATGTAACCCCTGACAGGCAGAGAGCAGGGCAGACTGCTCAGTCCTGCATGTTTCATCTTGTTCACTTGTTCCCGTTCCAGGGAGAAATCCACCTAAAAAAAATCACGAGTGAGCTGTCGTTCAGGCTTACTCTGCAGCCCACAGTCACACTTTGATAAA
The DNA here is from genome assembly GCF_965212315.1 of Lampetra planeri. NCBI lineage: Eukaryota > Metazoa > Chordata > Hyperoartia > Petromyzontiformes > Petromyzontidae > Lampetra > Lampetra planeri. Next base: position 739 of record NW_027615259.1, on the reverse strand, counting down.
CCCACCACACCTCAGATGTGCTCCCCAGTACCTTCCATTACATTGGACACATTCACATTTCATATACATTTTGCCTAGTTATCGTGAAAGACTAAACAAGGTAAGAACATGCCAGTGGCAACAAAATAAAACATGCAGCTTTCGATCAAATTTCACCTTTGTCATATACATTTGCAAAACCTCTAGAGTCTGATCTTCCCATCAGGTCGAGAAATGCATTTGAAGACGTAATCACTCCAAAACCTACTTCAAAACAACAGAAAACCCAGCTCCTCTTAAAAACTACGTATCATGACTTCCTCTGAGCCGAGGGGAAATCTCAGTTTACCTTGAAAGAAGATAGGGAAGGTGTGAGCATCACTTTTATTGACTTAGAGAGCAAGATATAGATCCCAGAAGCCATTAGCAGAAACTAAAGGATAATCTAAGACCAAAAGGACACAATACATTCAAACTGTCTTATGTGATTGATTGTAAAACACATTACTGTTATGACATGAAACATGCCGCAGAGAGGACAACACTGGGGTTATACATATCCATACGTGCCCAGTGTCTCCTCCTAACATCCTAATTATCGTAAGAGGTTCTGTAAACCGGCACCTTTGATGTCGGCCTCCGTCTGCTCCTTGACGGCCAAGTCAGCAGAAAGCCTCCCAGAGCAGCGTCCCCACCATGAATTCCTACTACTCCTCATCAGTTCTATTGATCGCACTTGCCAATAGTGCACTTACAGTAA
>NW_027615258.1:45000-54597 GCF_965212315.1 Lampetra planeri | reverse complement strand
GCGCGTGGGTGAGTGAGCGCGTGGCTGAGTGAGCGCGTGGGTGAGTGAGCGCGTGGGGTGAGTGAGCGCGTGGCTGAGTGAGCGCGTGGGTGAGTGAGCGCGTGGGTGAGTGAGCGCGTGGTGAGTGAGCGCGTGGGTGAGTGAGCGCGTGGGTGAGTGAGCGCGTGGGTGAGTGAGCGCGTGGGTGAGTGAGCGCGTGGGTGAGTGAGCGCGTGGCTGAGTGAGCGCGGGGGCGTGGGTGAGTGAGCGCGTGGGTGAGTGAGCGCGTGGGTGAGTGAGCGCGTGGGTGAGTGAGCGCGTGGGTGAGTGAGCGCGTGGGTGAGTGAGCGCGTGGGTGAGTGAGCGCGTGGGTGAGTGAGCGCGGTGGGTGAGTGAGCGCGTGGGTGAGTGAGCGCGTGGGTGAGTGAGCGCGTGGGTGAGTGAGCGCGTGGGTGAGTGAGCGCGTGGGTGAGTGAGCGCGTGGGTGAGTGAGCGCGTGGGTGAGTGAGCGCGTGGGTGAGTGAGCGCGTGGGTGAGTGAGCGCGTGGGTGAGCGTGAGTGAGCGCGTGGGTGAGTGAGCGCGTGGGTGAGTGAGCGCGTGGTGGGCGCGTGTGCCGGGGTGAGGAGCGCGTGGGTGAGTGAGCGCGTGGGCGAGTGAGCGCGTGGGTGAGTGAGCGCGTGGGTGAGTGAGCGCGTGGGTGAGTGAGCGCGTGGGTGAGTGAGCGCGTGGGTGAGCGCGTGGGTGAGTGAGCGCGTGGGTGAGTGAGCGCGTGGGTGAGTGAGCGCGTGGGTGAGTGAGCGCGTGGGTGAGTGAGCGCGTGGGTGAGTGAGCGCGTGGGTGAGTGAGCGCGTGGCTGAGTGAGCGCGTGGGTGAGTGAGCGCGTGGGTGAGTGAGCGCGTGGGTGAGTGAGCGCGTGGGTGAGTGAGCGCGTGGGTGAGTGAGCGCGTGGGTGAGTGAGCGCGTGGGTGAGTGAGCGCGTGGGTGAGTGAGCGCGTGGGTGAGTGAGCGCGTGGTGGCTGAGTGAGCGCGTGGGTGAGTGAGTGGGTGGGTGAGTGAGCGGGTGGTGAGTGTCACCGCTGGGTGGAGTCCTTGTAGAAGTGACACACAACTCGGGGTGAGCGTTTGCATTCGCTGAAGAACGCCTTCTCATCAGCGATGTCACTGTACACGCCGTGCCCCAGTGAGCGCCACTCCTGCAACACGCACCAGACACACACACAGTGACCACACACACAGTGACACACACCAGTGACACACACCAGACACACACCACAGTGACACACACACACAGTGACACACACACACAGTGACACACACACAGTGACACACACACAGTGACACACACACAGTGACACACACACAGTGACACACCACACACAGTGACACACACACAGTGACACACACACACACAGTGACACCACACACAGTGACACACACACACCACAGTGACACACACACACACAGTGACACACACACACACAGTGACACACACACACACAGTGACACACACACAGGACACACACACAGTGACCACACACACAGTGACACACACACAGTGACACACCACACAGTGACACACACACACACAGTGACACACCCACACACTGTGACACACACACACACAGTGACACACACACGCACAGTGACACACACACACAGTGACACACACAGTGACACACACACACACAGTGACACACACAGTGACACACACACAGTGACACACACACAGTGACACACACACACACAGTGACACACACACACACAGTGACACACACACTGTGACACACACACAGTGACACACACACAGTGACACACACACAGTGACACACACACACACAGTGACACACACACAGTGACACACACACAGTGACACACACACACACAGTGACACACACACACAGTGACACACACACAGTGACACACACACACACAGTGACACACACACACACAGTGACACACACACTGTGACACACACACACAGTGACACACACACGCACAGTGACACACACACACAGTGACACACACACACAGTGACACACACACAGTGACACACACACACACAGTGACACACACACGCACAGTGACACACACACACAGTGACACACACACAGTGACACACACACACACAGTGACACACACACGCACAGTGACACACACACACAGTGACACACACACACAGTGACACACACACACACAGTGACACACACACACACAGTGACACACACACACAGTGACATCGCTGAAGAACGCCTTCTCATCAGCGATGTCACTGTACACGCCGTGCCCCAGTGAACGCCACTCCTGCAACACGCACACACACACAGTGACACACACACAGTGACACACACCACACACACACACATAGACACACAGTGACACACACCACACCCACACACCACACACACACTACTTATACACACACCACACACCACACTCACACACAGACACACACAACACACCACACAACACACCACACACACACAACACACAACTCACACACAACACACACAACACACACACACAACACACACAACACACAACTCACACACACATAGATACACAGACACACAGACCCACACACAACACACACACAACACACACCACACAACACACACACACATATAGACACACCACACACACCACACCACACTCACACACACACCACACAACAACACCACACCACACACAGAGACATAGACAGACACACACACACACACACCTCACACCACACCTCACACCACACACACCACACACACACAGACACACACACACACACAGACACACACAGACACCACACACAACACACACAGAGACATAGACAGACACACACACACACACCACACACTCACACACACCACACAACACACACACCTCACACCACACACACCCACACACCCACACACCACACACACACACAGACACCACTCACACACACCACACACACACACAGACACCACTCACACACACACACACACACCACACACAACACACACTCACACAGACACACACACACACAGACACACACAGACACACACACACACCACACACACCACACACACACCACAGACACACACACACAGAGACATAGACAGACACACACACACCACACAACACACCACACACACCACACCCACACCACATACCACACACACCACACACACACACAGACACCACTCACACACACAACACACACACCACACACAACACACACACAGACACACCACACACACAGACACACAACACACACACGTAACACACACACACCACACACACAGACACACACAGACACCCACACACACAACACAGACACACACACACAACACACACACCACACACACCACACACACACACACCACACCTCACACCACACACACCCACACACTCACACAGACACCCACACACACCACACACACACAACACAGACACACACACACAACACACACTCTACCTGCTGCTGCTGCCTTCTTGAGCGCCTGCAGCCGCCTCTCCCGCAGCACACACTCACACACACAGACACACACACACACACAGACAGACACACAACACAGACACACAACACACACATGCAACACACACACACCACACACACAGACACACACAGACACCCACACACAACACACCGGACACCCACACACGCCACACACACAACACAGACACCCACACACACACAGAGACATAGACACACACAGACACACACACTCACACACACACACACACCACATACCACACACACCACACCCACACACCACACACACCACACAGACACCACTCACACACACAACACACACACAGACACAACACAGACACACAACACACACACGCAACACACACACACCACACACACAGACACCCACCCACACACACCACACACACAACACAGACACCCACACACACCACACACACAACACAGACACCCACACACACACAGAGACATAGACAGACACACACACAAAGACACACACACTCACACACAACACACCGGACACCCACACACGCCACACACACAACACAGACACCCACACACACACAGAGACATAGACAGACACACACACACAGACACACACACAGACACACACACACACTACTTATACACACCACACACACGCAACACACACACACCACACACACTCACACACACACACACGTAACACACACACACCACACACACAACACACACTCCACCTGCTGCTGCTGCTGCTGCCTTCTTGAGCGCCTGCAGCCGCCTCTCCCGCAGCACACACTCACACACACAGACACACACACAGACACACCACACACTCACACAGACACACAACACACACACGCAACACACACACACCACACACACAGACACAACACAGACACCCACACACACAACACAGACACCCACACACAACACACCGGACACCCACACACGCCACACACACAACACAGACACCCACACACACACAGAGACATAGACAGACACACACACACAGACACACACACTCACACACACACACTACTGTGCCTTCTTGAGCGCCTGCAGCCGCCTCTCCCGCAGCACACACCACACACACAACACACACTCCACCTGCTGCTGCTGCTGTGCCTTCTTGAGCGCCTGCAGCCGCCTCTCCCGCAGCACCTCCATCTCCTCCTCGCCCATCTCGTCCATCTGGCGGATGGCGTTGTCCACCTTCTCCTCCACCGCCACCGCCACCTCCAGCAGCTGCTTCTCCAGCGCAGACACGACGCCTGCAGTCATGTCGGACATCTACACGCAGGGAGGGAGGGGTGCACACAGTTTACATCACCACAACAACCACTACCACAGCCACCAACACAACCAACACCACCACTACAACCACTACTACAACCACCACCGCCACAGCCACCACCACCACCACCACTACAACCACCACTACAACCAACACCACCACTACTACAACCACTACCACTACCACCAACACCACAAGCAACACCACCACTACAACCAACAACACCACCAACACCACCACAACCACCACTACAACCAACACCACCACCACCACAACAACCACCACCGCCACCACCACAACCAGCATCACCACAACCACCACCACCACCACAGCCACAACCAACACCACCGCCGCCACAACCACCACCACAACCAACACCACCACCACAACCACCGCCACAGCCACCACCACCAACACCACCACAACCAACACCACTACAACCACCACTACAACCAACACCACCACCACAATCACCACCACCACTACCAACAATGTTAAAACAATTGTCTTAATTAATCACACAGTTTTCTGTTTATAATCAAGAGGCTGTTATAACAGCGTACAAAATTACGTTTTCATTCATCAAGTTTTGTTTATAATCAAGAGGTCGTTATAACAGCGTTAAGAAAAAAATACGCGCCTTAATTAAGCGCGAATTTTTTGTTGTTTATAATAATGAAGTTTGTTATAACACATTTAAAAATAAATTACGTATCAATTAAACACGATTTTTGTTCATAATCAAGAGATGTGTTATAAAACCATTAAGAGGTTACGTCTTCATTAAGGTCATGTTTTGTTCAAAATCAAGAGGTTTGTTATAATATCGTTAAAACAATTACGTCGTAATTAATGTCATGTTTCTGTTTATAATCAAGGGGCTGTTATAACAGCGTACAAAATTACGTTTTCATTCATCACGTTTTGTTTAAAATCAAGAGGTCGTTATAACACCGTTAAGCAAAAAATACGCGCCTTAATTAAGCGCGAATTTCTGTTGTTTATAATACGGAAGTTTGTTATAACACATTTAAAAATAAATTACGTATCAATTAAACACATTTTTTGTTCATTATCAAGAGATTTGTTATAACGCCGTTAAAACAATTACTTCTTTAATCACACACGAGTTTGTTTTTGTTTGTTTACAATGAAGAGGGTTTGTTACAACACCGTTAAAAAAAACGTTAAGGTTTAAATGTTTAAGAAATAAACGCGCGGCCTAGCTTGATTGAATGAAGCCTGCCAAAAACAAACCGCCCTCCGCCTAAGTTTAAAAATAAAACCGCCCATTGTTCCTCCTCGCCCTCTTTTTACATGGCAAATTAAAGCAAAAAAGACCCCAAGCTGACAGCGACTGTAACGAGCGGTTGGAAATTGCATTTTTTAATTAAAAATTAAAAAATATTCAAAGAGTTACAACGCCTCAGAAGGCCCACTCACCTTGCTGAGCCTGAGGCCTACCGTTGCTAAGGGAGGAGGGTGGGGTGGTTGCTAGGGTGATGCGATTGGCTGCGGCTCTCGCCACGTGACCTGCGAGGCCTGCAGTGACGTAATGGAGGGGTGAGTGGGTGGGGGTAGGCGCGGACGAGTGTCACGTGGGTCGGGTGTTGTACTGCACCGCCACTAAACGCGTCTACGCTCCCCGCCTATGGGGATACGAAACAGCGGTGGATTGGACTCGGAAGGCCCATTTAGAACCATCACACAGAGAGCCATAGACTCACCACACAGAGAGCCATCGACTCATCACACAGAGAGCCATAGACTCACCACACAGAGAGCCATAGACTCACCACACAGAGAGCCATAGACTCATCACACAGAGAGCCATAGACTCATCACACAGAGAGCCATAGACTCATCACACAGAGAGCCATAGACTCATCACACAGAGAGCCATAGACTCATCACACAGAGAGCCATAGACTCATCACACAGAGAGCCATAGACTCATCACACAGAGAGCCATAGACTCATCACACAGAGAGCCATAGACTCATCACACAGAGAGCCATAGACTCATCACACAGAGAGCCATAGACTCACCACACAGAGAGCCATAGACTCATCACACAGAGAGCCATAGACTCATCACACAGAGAGCCACAGACTCACCACACAGAGACCCATAGACTCATCACACAGAGACCCACAGACTCATCACACAGAGACCCACAGACTCACCACACAGAGACCCACAGACTCACCACACAGAGAGCCATAGACTCACCACACAGAGAGCCATAGACTCATCACACAGAGAGCCATAGACTCATCACACAGAGACCCATAGACTCATCACACAGAGAGCCATAGACTCACCACACAGAGACCCATAGACTCACCACACAGAGAGCCATAGACTCACCACACAGAGAGCCATAGACTCATCACACAGAGACCCATAGACTCATCACACAGAGAGCCATAGACTCACCACACAGAGACCCATGGACTCATCACACAGAGACCCATAGACTCATCACACAGAGAGCCATAGACTCACCACACAGAGAGCCATAGACTCATCACACAGAGACCCATAGACTCATCACACAGAGAGCCATAGACTCATCACACAGAGACCCATAGACTCACCACACAGAGAGCCATAGACTCACCACACAGAGACCCATAGACTCACCACACAGAGAGCCATAGACTCATCACACAGAGAGCCATAGACTCATCACACAGAGACCCATAGACTCATCACACAGAGAGCCATAGACTCATCACACAGAGACCCATAGACTCATCACACAGAGAGCCATAGACTCACCACACAGAGACCCATATACTCATCACACAGAGAGCCATAGACTCACCACACAGAGAGCCATAGACTCATCACACAGAGAGCCATAGACTCACCACACAGAGAGCCATAGACTCATCACACAGAGAGCCATAGACTCATCACACAGAGACCCATAGACTCACCACACAGAGAGCCATAGACTCATCACACAGAGAGCCATAGACTCATCACACAGAGAGCCATAGACTCATCACACAGAGAGCCATAGACTCATCACACAGAGAGCCATAGACTCATCACACAGAGAGCCATAGACTCATCACACAGAGAGCCATAGACTCATCACACAGAGAGCCATAGACTCACCACACAGAGACCCATAGACTCACCACACAGAGAGCCATAGACTCACCACACAGAGAGCCATAGACTCATCACACAGAGAGCCATAGACTCATCACACAGAGACCCATAGACTCATCACACAGAGAGCCATAGACTCATCACACAGAGAGCCATAGACTCATCACACAGAGAGCCATAGACTCATCACACAGAGAGCCATAGACTCACCACACAGAGAGCCATAGACTCATCACACAGAGACCCATAGACTCATCACACAGAGAGCCATAGACTCATCACACAGAGAGCCATAGACTCACCACACAGAGAGCCATAGACTCATCACACAGAGAGCCATAGACTCATCACACAGAGAGCCATAGACTCACCACACAGAGAGCCATAGACTCATCACACAGAGAGCCATAGACTCATCACACAGAGAGCCATAGACTCATCACACAGATAGCCATAGACTCATCACACAGAGAGCCATAGACTCACCACACAGAGAGCCATAGACTCATCACACAGAGAGCCATAGACTCATCACACAGAGACCCATAGACTCATCACACAGAGAGCCATAGACTCATCACACAGAGAGCCATAGACTCATCACAGAGACCCACAGACTCATCACACAGAGAGCCATAGACTCACCACACAGAGAGCCATAGACTCACCACACAGAGACCCATAGACTCACCACACAGAGAGCCATAGACTCATCACAGAGAGACCCATAGACTCACCACACAGAGAGCCATAGACTCATCACACAGAGAGCCATAGACTCATCACACAGAGAGCCAAAGACTCATCACACAGAGAGCCATAGACTCATCACACAGAGAGCCATAGACTCATCACACAGAGAGCCATAGACTCACCACACAGAGAGCCATAGACTCATCACACAGAGAGCCATAGACTCATCACACAGAGAGCCATAGACTCACCACACAGAGAGCCATAGACTCATCACACAGAGAGCCATAGACTCATCACACAGAGACCCATAGACTCACCACACAGAGACCCACAGACTCACCACACAGAGACCCATAGACTCCCCACACAGAGACACATAGACTCACACAGAGACACATAGACTCATCACACAGAGAGCCATAGACTCACCACACAGAGAGCCATAGACTCATCACACAGAGAGCCATAGACTCATCACACAGAGAGCCATAGACTCATCACACAGAGAGCCATAGACTCACCACACAGAGAGCCATAGACTCATCACACAGAGAGCCATAGACTCATCACACAGAGAGCCATAGACTCATCACACAGAGAGCCATAGACTCATCACACAGAGACCCACAGACTCATCACACAGAGACCCATAGACTCACCACACAGAGAGCCATAGACTCACCACACAGAGACCCATAGACTCATCACACAGAGACCCATAGACTCACCACACAGAAAGCCATAGACTCACCACACAGAGACCCATAGACTCACCACACAGAGAGCCATAGACTCATCACACAGAGACCCATAGACTCACCACACAGAGACCCATAGACTCATCACACAGAGACCCATAGACTCACCACACAGAGAGCCATAGACTCACCACACAGAGACCCATAGACTCACCACACAGAGACCCATAGACTCACCACACAGAGACCCATAGACTCACCACACAGAGAGCCATAGACTCACCACACAGAGACCCATAGACTCACCACACAGAGACCCATAGACTCATCACACAGAGACCCATAGACTCACCACAC
>NW_027615258.1:12500-37500 GCF_965212315.1 Lampetra planeri | reverse complement strand
ACACACACACACAGTGACACACACACAGTGACACACACAGTGACACACACACACAGTGACACACACAGTGACACACACACACAGTGACACACACACACACACACAGTGACACACACACACAGTGACACACACACACACAGTGACACACACACAGTGACACACACACACAGTGACACACACAGTGACACACACACACAGTGACACACACACAGTGACACACACACACACAGTGACACACACACACAGTGACACACACAGTGACACACACACACACAGTGACACACACACACAGTGACACACACAGTGACACACACACACACACAGTGACACACACACAGTGACACACACAGTGACACACACACACAGTGACACACACAGTGACACACACACACAGTGACACACACACACACACACAGTGACACACACACACAGTGACACACACACACACAGTGACACACACACAGTGACACACACACACAGTGACACACACAGTGACACACACACACAGTGACACACACAGTGACACACACACACAGTGACACACACACACAGTGACACACACACACAGTGACACACACAGTGACACACACACACAGTGACACACACACACAGTGACACACACAGTGACACACACACACAGTGACACACACACACAGTGACACACACAGTGACACACACACACAGTGACACACACAGTGACACACACACACAGTGACACACACACAGTGACACACACAGTGACACACACACACAGTGACACACACACACAGTGACACACACAGTGACACACACACACAGTGACACACACACACAGTGACACACACAGTGACACACACACACAGTGACACACACAGTGACACACACACACAGTGACACACACACACAGTGACACACACAGTGACACACACACACAGTGACACACACACACAGTGACACACACAGTGACACACACACACAGTGACACACACACACAGTGACACACACAGTGACACACACACACAGTGACACACACAGTGACACACACACACAGTGACACACACACACACAGTGACACACACACACAGTGACACACACACACAGTGACACACACAGACAGTGACACACACAGTGACACACACAGTGACACACACACACAGTGACACACACACACACAGTGACACACACACACAGTGACACACACACACAGTGACACACACAGTGACACACACACACAGTGACACACACAGTGACACACACACACAGTGACACACACACACAGTGACACACACACACAGTGACACACACACAGTGACACACACAGTGACACACACACACAGTGACACACACACACAGTGACACACACACACACAGTGACACACACACACAGTGACACACACAGTGACACACACACACAGTGACACACACAGTGACACACACACACAGTGACACACACACACAGTGACACACACACACAGTGACACACACACACAGTGACACACACAGTGACACACACAGTGGCACACACAGTGACACACACACACAGTGACACACACACAGTGACACACACACACACAGTGACACACACACACAGTGACACACACACACAGTGACACACACACACAGTGACACACACAGTGACACACACACACAGTGACACACACACACAGTGACACACACAGTGACACACACACACAGTGACACACACACACAGTGACACACACAGTGACACACACACACAGTGACACACACAGTGACACACACACACAGTGACACACACAGTGACACACACACACAGTGACACACACAGTGACACACACACACAGTGACACACACACACAGTGACACACACACACAGTGACACACACACACAGTGACACACACAGTGACACACACACACAGTGACACACACAGTGACACACACACAGTGACACACACAGTGACACACACACACACAGTGACACACACACACAGTGACACACACACACAGTGACACACACAGTGACACACACACACAGTGACACACACAGTGACACACACACACAGTCACCTGGTAGCCCCGCCCACTCACCTCTACTGATGCGTCACGTGACGTCTCACTGTCCTGCCATTGCGAGGCTGTGGGACGGGCATTTAACGAGCTCATTAGCATAATGCTCATTAGCATAATACACACTCATTAGCATAATACTAATTAGCATAATACTCATTAGCATAATACACACTCATTATCATAATACTCATTAACTTAATCAGCACACATTAGCATACATAGCTCTGATTATCATATTTTGCGAAATTAGCAATAATTTGCATAATTAACACTAATTTGCATAATCACATCAGATTAGCATAATTTGCACTCATTAACATAATTAACAACAGTCAGTGGCACAAGCAACATTAATTAGCATAATTCTCACTAATTAGCGTAAATTGCACTCTTTATACTCATTAGCATATTCTAATCCCGAATTCATAATTGCCACTCATTAGCATAATTAACGTGTATCAGCTTAAGCAACACTCAGAATATTCAACATTGATTTGCATAATTAGCGCGCATTAGCATAAGTAGCACTCATTAGCATATAGACAGACAAAGCTCCCCCGGGTAGCCTCTGACATGGATGTAAGGGCAAGTGCTGTCAGTAGCAGCACAGTGACACACACACAGTGACACACACACAGTGACACACACACACACAGTGACACACACACAGTGACACACACAGTGGCACACACAGTGACACACACAGTGACACACACAGTGACACACGCACAGTGACACACACAGTGACACACACACAGTGACACAACAACCGCCATTCGCCACTAAGTGGCGGTGACGTCACCACGACGCTTGTGCCAGGCCATGTGCACCTTGAGGCCACGTGAAGTGTCGAACGCCCGCTGGCAGGAGGTCACGGGGCAGACCCAGCAGGTGCCACGGGTCGACTGACCGAGATGACCGAGATGACTGGCTGATGCACCACCTGTGCCCCCTACTGTGCCAACTTGCTGTGCTTTAGCCACCCGGCGCTCCGCTCGTTGTTGTGAGCGTCGCTCCTCCGCCCTCCGTTGTTGTTGGAGGGCGACTGCCTCCAACTGCCCAGCAGCGTCCTTCACGAGCCTCCTCCACTGAGGCCGATCTTGACACCGCTGGTACCAGTCATCGGCAAGTCCACTCAGCTCCACGTCCTCCTGTACCACATCACTCCATCTCTTCTCTAGCCCGTGCCGCGCCCGTTTAGCCCCCTCGATCCGGCCGAACAAAAGCTGTTTAGGCATGCCGTGGCTGGGCATGCGGGCTACATGACCCAGCCAACGCAGCCTTGCCTGCCGGAGGAGCTCACTGATGGGACTTTGCCCAGATCTTTCAAGGACTTGTGAGCTCCTCACACAATCCAGCCTGGTTAAACCCAGGATGGATCGTAGGCAGGCCAGCCTAAATGTTTCCAACCGGCGAAGATGCTCCACTAGGGGGGTCCACGTTTCGCAAGCATAGAGAAGGGAGGGAATGACCGTGGCCGAGAAGACGTGAAGCTTCGTGCGGAGCGACAGACCAGGTAGCTTCCACACAGCGTTACGCAACCGATGAAAAGATATTGCCGCTCGACTGATTCGGAGTGAGACCTCTGCTGATAAACTGGAGCCGGTCATGAGCACACTGCCCAGGTATGGGAAACTCTCTACTCTCTCCACAACTGCCCCATCACCGATTGGGAGTTGTGGGGGCGGAGTGCCCGATGGTACAAAATACCCAGGCAGGTGCTTAGTTTTGGTGGGGCTGATGGTAAGGCCCCACCTCTTAGTGGCACGCTCCAGTCTCAGCAGCAGCGTCTCCAACTCCTCTTCTGAATGAGCAGCTATTACCAAATCATCGGCATACATAACGTGGTTGACCAATAGGGAGCCATCCCTTGATCGCACCCGGGCGTCGATCAGCCTCCCATTGTATCTGTACCAAATGGTAATTCCCCCGGTACAGCTATTGAAGGCTTCACGAACTACGCAGTCGAAATAGATGTTAAATAATGTGGGAGCCAGAGGACATCCCTGTCGCACCCCAAGGTGTACAGGGAAAGGCTCCGACTCCCGGCCACGTAGTTTTACCCGGGCCCGCTCACCATCATGAAGGTCCTTAATGATCGTGAGCAGAGGGTCAGGGACTCCGAAAGCACGAAGAACAACCCAGAGCCCAGTCCTACTGATGGTATCATAGGCCTTGACCAGGTCAATAAAGCAGAGATGTAGGTCTTTTTGGAATTCCCTACACCTCTGCTGTAGCAGACGGACAGAAAATATGGCATCTGTGCAGGACCGCCCTTTCCTGAAACCACATTGGGGCTCCGCAAGCCTCTCCTCAGCATGCCTAGCAAGGCGATGTTGAATAATCCTTGCCAGGACCTTACCCGGCACACTGAGGAGTGAGATGCCCCTGTAGTTGTTACAGTCGGTACGGTCCCCCTTCTTAAAGAGGGGGACCACCAGGGCATCCTTCCAGTCCTGCGGAACCCGTCCAGTGGTCCAGACTGTTGTTATGATGTCATATAGGGCAGTCTGTGCACAAACGCCACCCTCCCTCAGCATTTCGCCTGGGAGATCATCTCTGCCCGGTGCCTTCCCTGGTCTCAGACTCCGGATCGCCCTCAGTACTTCCTCAACAGCCGGTACCTCAGCCAGCCACTCACAGGGGGTGACCTCTTCCAATATTTGAGGCACCGCAGCCTCAGCAGGGTTATCCCCACTTTGTGCCATGATGTTTTCCTGGCTGAGAGATTTTCCCTCCCCCAGGACCTCACAGAAATGCTCAGCAAATCTGCAAACCTTTTCCTGGGGGTCGGAGATTGGATCACCGTTTTTTCCTCTAATGATGGTAATAGGTGTGGCGCTGCAGGTTACTTTTTTGATGGAGTTAAATAGTGATTTGTGATCGCGGGCCACTGAGGCAGACTCCATCTCCTCAGCAACCCGCGACCACCACCCATCCTTACAGCGCCTCACGGCTCTCCGAACCTCCGAGCGAAGACTGCGGTAAACCTCATTCTCTGACGTGGGATGCTGTAGGCGATGAGAGTGGGCCTGTCGCTTTTTCTCAATTAACCTGAACACCTCCTCCGTCAGCCAGGGTTCCCGGGGAGGTCTGGACCGCGTACCCAAAGCAGCCATTGCAGCTGCATGAGTCACAGTCTTAAACCTCGCCCATTTACCCTCGACATCAGGTGGAGTGGGGGACGATGCCAACCCCAGCTGCAAGCGATGATGAAATTCTCGCTTGCAACTTTCATCAGCTAACTTAGACCAGGCCACTTTTGGTTGGAATGGGATCCTGGGTGTACACCCACCACCGGAGTGGAAGAATGGCAGGCGCATCTTACCGATGATTAGTCGATGGTCAGAGGGCAGATCAGCTCCACGGTAGGTCCTGGTGTCAAGGACATGGGCTCGCATCCGCTGGTCCGTCACTACGTAGTCCAGCAGATGTTCTTGCTTGGACCCGGCATGTATCCATGATGTTGTGTGGATGCGCCGATGCCGGAAGAGCGTGTTGGTAATTACAAGCCCATGGGCTGCACAAAAATCTAGCAGCCTCCTACCGTTATTATTGAGCTGATCTGGCCCATGCCTTCCAATCACTCCAGACCAGGTGCCAGTATCATGACCAACTCGGGCATTGAAGTCACCCAACAAGATGACTCTGTCCCGAGTGGCCACTTTAGCCAGCACCTGTGACAGGAGGTCATAGAAAGCGTCCGACTCATCGGCTTTGCCTGCATCCCTCCACAGATGTTCGTCTTCGGTGGGGGCATAAGTAACCACGACCACCACTCCTCGCCTCTGGTTGATGGGAAGGCGAGCCCAAAGTAGCCTGGGGCTTACAGCTTCCCACACCTCACCGCCACGCTCCCACGCCCCCTTCATTCTTTTGTTCAGAAGAAGAGCCACACCCTGTTGTTTGGCAGTCTCCTGCCCCGAGTAGAGGACTGTCCACCCCTCATGGTGGCAGGAGCCAGAACCGGTCCACCGGACCTCCTGAATGCCACAGAGATCCAGGCGGTACCGGTCCAGCTCCCGACAGAAGAGTGGCAGCCTCTCCTCCGCAGTGAGCGTTCGAACATTCCACGTGGCCATCCGCAATGGTTTTTCGTTGTTTCTGGAGGAGCCCCGAGGGTGAAAATTCAATCTCCTGGCTCCGCCAAATGGGGTTTGGCCAGGAGACGTCATAAAAGCCTGACCCCCCGGGGCCTCCGGCACAAGCTTATTAATTACAGGTTTATGTTTAATTCGTAGTTTAGTGGTGGTTAATTGAAGGTGGAGGGGTTACCAGCCCCTCGCACCCGTCCAGAGCCCCCGTTTAGCCACTGTGGTGGTCACAGACGCCATGAGGGGAGAGGCCAATGGGCATTGGCCCTCCCCCCACAGCACTGCCCACGACAATGTTGCCCGTCCGGCACCGCGAGGAGGTAGGAGGTTGTTTTGCCGGACAGTGACACACACACAGTGACACACACACACACACAGTGACACACACAGTGACACACACACAGTGACACACACAGTGACACACAAAGGCATGCTGAGGTTGGGGGTTAGGTTCAAATTGATGATGCTGATGATGCTGATGATGCTGATGATGATGTTGTTGCTGATGATGATGATGTTGTTGATGTTGTTGATGTTGTTGATGATGATGCTGATGATGCTGATGATGATGCTGATGATGTTGTTGATGTTGTTGTTGATGTTGTTGATGTTGATGTTGTTGATGTTGTTGTTGATGTTGTTGATGTTGTTGATGTTGTTGATGTTGATGTTGTTGATGTTGTTGATGGTGTTGTTGTTGTTGTTGTTTTTGTTGTTGTTGTTGTTGTTAATGTTGTTGATGTTGTTGATGTTGTTGATGTTGTTGATGGTGTTGTTGTTGTTGTTGTTGTTAATGTTGTTGATGTTGTTGTTGATGTTGATGTTGTTGATGTTGTTGTTGTTGTTACTCGGAACAGGAAGAATCCCCGGCTTTGAATTCCTCCCGGCACCACGGGGTCCTGAGGACCAAAAACAACAACAACAACAACAACAACATCAACAACATCAACAACATCAACAACAACATCAACAACATCAACAACAACATCAACAACAACATCAACAACATCAACAACATCAACAACATCAACAACAACATCAACAACATCAACAACATCAACAACATCAACAACAACAACATCAACAACATCAACAACATCAACAACAACATCAACAACATCAACAACATCAACAACATCAACAACAACATCAACAACAACATCAACAACATCAACAACATCAACAACATTAACAACATTAACAACATTAACAACATTAACATCAACAACATCAACAACATTATCATCAACATCAACAACATCAACAACAACATCAACAACATCAACAACATCAACAACATTAACAACATTAACAACATTAACAACATTAACAACATTAACATCAACAACATCAACAACATTATCATCAACATCATCAACATCAACAACAACATCAACAACATCAACAACAACAAAAACATCAACAACAACAGGGGGGAGGGGGGAGGGGGGGAGGGGGAGGGGGGGAGGGGGAAGGGGGGAGGGGGAGGGGGGGAGGGGGAGGGGGTCACACGGGGGGGAGGGGCAGTGGGGGGAGGGGGGGAGGGGGGAGGGGGGGAGGGGGAGGGGGGGAGGGGGAAGGGGGGAGGGGGGGGTACCTGGTGGATGACCTCAACCGCTGCACGTGACACATCCTGGGGGAGGGGGGGGGGGGAGGAGGGGGGGAGGGGGGAGGGAGGGAGGGGGGGGAGGTGGGAAGGGAGGGAAGAAGGGAGGGGGGGGAGGGGAGGAGGGGGGAGGGGGGAGGGAGGAGGGAGGGAGTGGGGGAGGGGGGTAGAGAGTGTGAGGGAGGGGGGGGAGGTGCGAAGGGAGGGGGGGAGGGAGGAGGGAGAGGGGGGGAGGGAGTGGGAGGGAGGGAGGGAGGGGGGAGTGGGAGGGAGTGGGAGGAGGAGGGAGAGGGGGAGGGAGGGAGGGAGGGGGGAGGAGGGAGTAGGAAGGGGGAGGGAGTGGGAGGGAGGGGGGGGGAGGTGGGAAGGGAGGGAAGGAGGGAGGAGGGGGGTGGGAGAGAGGGGGGAGGGAGGGGGGAGGAGGGAGTAGGAAGGGGGAGGGAGTGGGAGGGAGGGGGGGGGGAGGGGGGAAGGGAGGGAAGGAGGGAGGAGGGAGAGGGGGGAGGGGGGGAGGGAGGGGGGAGGGAGTGGGAGGGAGTGGGAGGCAGGGGGGAGGCAGGGGGGAGGGAGGAGGGAGAGGGGGGAGGGGGGGAGGGAGGGGGGAGGGAGTGGGAGGGAGTGGGAGGCAGGGGGGAGGCAGGGGGGAGGGAGGAGGGAGAGGGGGGAGGGGGGGAGGGAGGGGGGAGGGAGTGGGAGGGAGTGGGAGGCAGGGGGGAGGGAGGGGGGAGGGGGAGGGAGGGGGGGAGGGAGTGGGAGGGAGTGGGAGGCAGGGGGGAGGGAGGGGGGAGGGGGAGGGAGGGGGGGAGGGGAGGAGGGGAGAGAGGGGGAGGGAGTGGGAGGGAAGGGGGGAGGGGAGAGAGGGGGGAGGGGGGGGAGGGGGAGGGAGGGAGGGAGGGGAGAGAGGGGGAGGGAGGGAGGCAGGGGGGAGGGAGGGGAGGGGGGGGAGGGAGGAGAGGAAAGCAAGTCACTGACTCGCATCAACTTGCAATCATAAGTGACGGAGTTCATTTCGGGTCAAGTGAATGGTGAATGGGGTATGCCGACAGCTTAACAATGGGATGCGATCGAGCAAATCTGAGATCAGATTTGGAATCAGCACCCTGACATTAGTCGAGAACAGCTGCAAAAGTCCAGGTCAGAAAAAAAACATGATCATTGGTTTGAAATCCTTTATATTAAGTTCGCTCGCTTGCTTGCTTGCTTTACACTTTTTAGGAAAAAAAAAAGTCATATTTAATTTAAAATACCAATGTGATAAAAATGAAACTCTTACTCAAGAAAAACAGAAATGAATAATGAAATAAAACCGATGCCACGCATGTAGAGGATTTATAGTGAAAAACTTTGTTTTTACGGGTTAAATTTTTTAAATCCTTTATATTAAGTTCGCTCGCTTGCTTGCTTTACACTTTTTAGGAAAAACAAATTTTCATATTTAATTTAAAATACCAATGTGATAAAAATGAAACTCTTACTCAAGAAAAACAGAAATGAATAATAAAATAAAACCGATGCCACGCATGTAGAGGATTTATAGTGAAAAACTTTGTTTTTACGGGATATACTTATTTAACCCTTCTATCTGGCAACAAAACTGACACCTTTTTTATACGAAGAGTCATGTTTGCATAGACCACAATACCTGCAGCCATAATGCAAACAAAAACACAACTCTGATAATGTATGCACTGTCCTTGAAGTTGATTGGTCCACACCCGAGACAGCTTTCCTTAGAGCCTAGTCTCACATGGTCCTTGAAGTTGATTGATCCACACCCGAGACAGCTTTCCTTAGAGCCTAGTCTCACATGGTCCTTGAAGTTGATTGGTCCACACCCGAGACAGCTTTCCTTAGAGCCTAGTCTCACATGGTCCTTGAAGTTGATTGGTCTACACCCGAGACAGCTTTCCTTAGAGCCTAGTCTCACATGGTCCTTGAAGTTGATTGGTCCACACCCGAGACAGCTTTCCTTAGAGCCTAGTCTCACATGGTCCTTGAAGTTGATTGGTCCACACCCGAGACAGCTTTCCTTAGAGCCTAGTCTCACATGGTCCTTGAAGTTGATTGGTCCACACCCGAGACAGCTTTCCTTAGAGCCTAGTCTCACATGGTCCTTGAAGTTGATTGGTCCACACCCGAGACAGCTTTCCTTAGAGCCTAGTCTCACATGGTCCTTGAAGTTGATTGGTCCACACCCGAGACAGCTTTCCTTAGAGCCTAGTCTCACATGGTCCTTGAAGTTGATTGGTCCACACCCGAGACAGCTTTCCTTAGAGCCTAGTCTCACATGGTCCTTGAAGTTGATTGATCCACACCCGAGACAGCTTTCCTTAGAGCCTAGTCTCACATGGTCCTTGAAGTTGATTGGTCCACACCCGAGACAGCTTTCCTTAGAGCCTAGTCTCACATGGTCCTTGAAGTTGATTGGTCCACACCCGAGACAGCTTTCCTTAGAGCCTAGTCTCACATGGTCCTTGAAGTTGATTGGTCCACACCCGAGACAGCTTTCCTTAGAGCCTAGTCTCACATGGTCCTTGAAGTTGATTGATCCACACCCGAGACAGCTTTCCTTAGAGCCTAGTCTCACATGGTCCTTGAAGTTGATTGGTCCACACCCGAGACAGCTTTCCTTAGAGCCTAGTCTCACATGGTCCTTCAAGTTGATTGGTCCACACACGAGACAGCTTTCCTTAGAGCCTAGTCTCACATGGTCCTTGAAGTTGATTGGTCCACACCCGAGACAGCTTTCCTTAGAGCCTAGTCTCACATGGTCCTTGAAGTTGATTGGTCCACACCAGAGACAGCTTTCCTTAGAGCCTAGTCTCACATGGTCCTTGAAGTTGATTGGTCCACACCCGAGACAGCTTTCCTTAGAGCCTAGTCTCACATGGTCCTTGAAGTTGATTGGTCCACACCCGAGACAGCTTTCCTTAGAGCCTAGTCTCACATGGTCCTTGAAGTTGATTGATCCACACCCGAGACAGCTTTCCTTAGAGCCTAGTCTCACATGGTCCTTGAAGTTGATTGGTCCACACCCGAGACAGCTTTCCTTAGAGCCTAGTCTCACATGGTCCTTGAAGTTGATTGGTCCACACCCGAGACAGCTTTCCTTAGAGCCTAGTCTCACATGGTCCTTGAAGTTGATTGGTCCACACCCGAGACAGCTTTCCTTAGAGCCTAGTCTCACATGGTCCTTGAAGTTGATTGGTCCACACCCGAGACAGCTTTCCTTAGAGCCTAGTCTCACATGGTCCTTGAAGTTGATTGGTCCACACCCGAGACAGCTTTCCTTAGAGCCTAGTCTCACATGGTCCTTGAAGTTGATTGGTCCACACCCGAGACAGCTTTCCTTAGAGCCTAGTCTCACATGGTCCTTGAAGTTGATTGGTCCACACCCGAGACAGCTTTCCTTAGAGCCTAGTCTCACATGGTCCTTGAAGTTGATTGGTCCACACCCGAGACAGCTTTCCTTAGAGCCTAGTCTCACATGGTCCTTGAAGTTGATTGATCCACACCCGAGACAGCTTTCCTTAGAGCCTAGTCTCACATGGTCCTTGAAGTTGATTGGTCCACACCCGAGACAGCTTTCCTTAGAGCCTAGTCTCACATGGTCCTTCAAGTTGATTGGTCCACACACGAGACAGCTTTCCTTAGAGCCTAGTCTCACATGGTCCTTGAAGTTGATTGGTCCACACCCGAGACAGCTTTCCTTAGAGCCTAGTCTCACATGGTCCTTGAAGTTGATTGGTCCACACCCGAGACAGCTTTCCTTAGAGCCTAGTCTCACATGGTCCTTGAAGTTGATTGGTCCACACCCGAGACAGCTTTCCTTAGAGCCTAGTCTCACATGGTCCTTGAAGTTGATTGGTCCACACCCGAGACAGCTTTCCTTAGAGCCTAGTCTCACATGGTCCTTGAAGTTGATTGGTCCACACCCGAGACAGCTTTCCTTAGAGCCTAGTCTCACATGGTCCTTGAAGTTGATTGGTCCACACCCGAGACAGCTTTCCTTAGAGCCTAGTCTCCATTGGTGTTGGACCAGATGACGCCAAAAGGCGCACAACTCAAAGGCAATGCACCATCAGAGTATTGAGAGCTTGGGGTAAGCATTGACACTATGAGACATCTCCTTTACCAGTGGCACAATATAGTAGTAGGTCTTTACCCTTTAAACTGGTACAAAAACTGACACCTTTATACAAGGGATCATGTTTGCAATACGCACAACACAAGCAGTCATAATGCAAACAAAAATAAACAACTCTGATGATGATGATAATGATATGCACTGTCCTTGAAGTTGATTGGTCCACACACGAGACAGCTTTCCTTAGAGCCTAGTCTCATATGGTGTTGGACCAGATGGTGGTTGTGGTGGTTGTGGTGGTTGTGGTGGTGGTTGTGGTGGTTGTGGTAAATTGTGATTGTGGTGGTAGTTGTGGTATGTGGTGGTTGTGGTGGTGGTTGTGGTGATGGTGGTTGTGGTGGTTGTGGTGGTGGTTGTGGTTGTTTTGGTGGTGGTTCTGGTAGTTGTGGTTGTGGTGGTGGTTGTGGTAGTAGATGTGGTTGTGGTGGTTGTGGTGGTGGTTGTGGTGGTAGTTGTGGTGGTTGTGGTGGTTGTGGTGGTGGTTGTGGTGGTTGTGGTAGTTGTGGTGGTGGTTGTGGTAGTTGTGGTAGTTGTGGTGGTGATGGTGGTTGTGGTATGTGGTGGTGGTGGTGGTTGTGGTATGTGGTGGTTGTGGTGGTGGTTGTGGTATGTGGTGGTTGTGGTGATGGTGGTTGTGGTATGTGGTGGTTGTGGTGGTGGTGATGGTGGTTGTGGTATGTGGTGGTTGTGGTGGTGGTTGTGGAGATGGTGGTTGTAGTTGTGGTGGTTGTGGTGGTGGTGATGGTGGTTGTGGTGGTGGTTGTGGTGTTGGTTGTGGTAGTTGTGGTGGTTGTGGTGGTTGTGGTGGTTATGGTGTTGGTTGTGGTGGTTGTGGTAGTTGTGGTGGTTGTGGTGGTTGTGGTGGTAGTTGTGGTAGTTGTGGTGGTTGTGGTGTTAGTTGTGGTGGTTGTGGTGGTAGTTGTGGTGGTTGTGGTGGTATGTGGTGGTTGTGGTGGTGGTTGTGGAGATGGTGGTTGTAGTTGTGGTGGTTGTGGTTGTGGTGATGGTGGTTGTGGTGGTTGTGGTGGTGGTTGTGGTGTTGGTTGTGG
Source organism: Lampetra planeri (assembly GCF_965212315.1). Lineage (NCBI taxonomy): Eukaryota > Metazoa > Chordata > Hyperoartia > Petromyzontiformes > Petromyzontidae > Lampetra > Lampetra planeri. The sequence continues at coordinate 24,575 of NW_027615258.1, read as the reverse complement.
TAGTTGTGGTGGTTGTGGTGGTTGTGGTGGTTATGGTGTTGGTTGTGGTGGTTGTGGTAGTTGTGGTGGTTGTGGTGGTAGTTGTGGTAGTTGTGGTGGTTGTGGTGTTAGTTGTGGTGGTTGTGGTGGTAGTTGTGGTGGTTGTGGTGGTGGTTGTGGAGATGGTGGTTGTAGTTGTGGTGGTTGTGATTGTGGTGATGGTGATTGTGGTGGTTGTGGTGGTTGTGGTGTTGGTTGTGTTGGTTGTGGTGGTTGTGGTGGTTATGGTGTTGGTTGTGGTGGTTATGGTGTTGGTTGTGGTGGTTGTGGTGGTTGTGGTGGTTGTGGTGGTTGTTGTTGTTACCCTCTGAGACAAAGTCCCGGAATGTGCTCCCTAGGGGGGAGAGGGGAAAATCATCATCATCAGCATCATCATCAGCATCATCATCAGCATCAGCATCATCATCACCATCAGCATCATCAGCAGCATCATCATCATCAGCATCATCATCAGCATTATCATCAGCAGCATTATCATCAGCAGCATCATCAGCATCATCATCAGCATCAGCATCATCATCACCATCAGCATCATCAGCAGCATCATCATCATCAGCATCATCATCAGCATTATCATCAGCAGCATCATCATCAGCAGCAGCATCAGCAGCATCAGCAGCAGCAGCATCATCATCATCAGCAGCATCATCAGCAGCAGCAGCATCATCATCATCAGCAGCATCATCATCATCAGCAGCATCATCATCATCAGCAGCATCATCAGCAGCATCATCATCATCAGCATCATCATCATCAGCAGCAGCAGCAGCATCATCAGCAGCATCATCATCAGCAGCATCATCATCATCAGCAGCATCATCATCATCAGCAGCAGCAGCATCATCAGCAGCATCATCATCAGCAGCATCATCATCAGCAGCAGCATCATCATCAGCATCATCATCAGCAGCAGCATCATCATCATCAGCATCATCATCAGCAGCATCACCATCATCATCAGCAGCATCATCAGCAGCATCATCATCAGCAGCATCATCATCAGCAGCAGCATCATCAGAATCATCATCATCATCATCAGCAGCATCATCAGCAGCAGCAGCAGCAGCATCATCATCAGCATCATCATCATCAGCAGCAGCATCATCATCATCAGAATCATCAGCATCATAATCATCATCAGCATCATCATCAGCAGGGGCACCATCAGAATCATCAGCATCATAATCATCAGCATCATCACCATCATCATCAGCAGCCTCATCATCATCATCAGTCTGTGTGTGTGAGAGAGTCTGTCTGTCTGTTTCTGTGTGTGTGTCTCTGTCTCTGTGTGTGTGTCTCTGTGTCTGTGTGTGTGTGAGTCTGTGTGTGTGTCTCTGTGTCTGTGTGTGTGAGTCTGTGTGTGTGTTTCTGTGTGTGTGTCTCTGTGTGTGTGTCTCTGTGTCTGTGTGTGTGTCTCTGTGTCTGTGTGTGTGAGTCTGTGTGTGTGTGCCTCTGTGTCTGTGTGTGTGTCTCTGTGTCTGTGTGTGTGCCTCTGTGTCTGTGTGTGTGAGTCTGTGTGTGTGAATCTGTGTGTGTGAGTCTGTGTGTGTGAGTCTGTGTAGGTGTGCCTCTGTGTCTGTGTGTGTGAGTCTGTGTGTGTGAGTCTGTGTGAGTGTGTCTGTGTGTATGAGTCTGTGTGTGTGTCTTTGTGTCTGTGTGTGTCTCTGTGTCTGTGTGTGTGTGAGTCTGTGTGTGTGTCTCTGTGTCTGTGGGTCTGTGTGTGTGAGTCTGTGTGTGTGTGCCTCTGTGTCTGTGTGTGTGTCTGTGGTGTGTGTGGGTCTGTGTGTGTTAGTCTGTGTGTGTGTCTCTGTGTGTGTGGTGTGTGTCTGTGTGTGTGTCTCTGTGTCTGTGTGTCTCTGTGTGTGTGTCTCTGTGTCTGTGTTTGTATGAGTCTGTGTGTGAGTCTGTGTATGTGTGCCTCTGTGTCTGTGTCTCTGTGTCTGTGTGTGTGTCTCTGTGTGTGTGTCTCTGTGTGTGTGTGCCTTTGTGTCTGTATGTGTGAGTCTGTGTGTGTGTCTCTGTGTCTGTGTGTGTGTCTGTGGTGTGTGGGAATTTGTGTGTGTATCTCTGTGTGTGAGTCTGTGTATGTGTGCCTCTGTGTCTGTGTGTGTGTCTCTGTGTCTGTGTGTGTGTCTCTGTGTGTGTGTCTGTGGTGTGTGTGAGTCTGTGTGTGTGTCTCTGTGTCTGTGTGTGAGTCTGTGTGTGTGTCTGTGTGTGTGTCTCTGTGTGTGTGGTGTGTGTCTGTGTGTGTGTCTCTTTGTCTGTGTGTCTCTGTGTGTGTGTCTCTGTGTCTGTGTGTGTGTGAGTCTCTGTGTGTGTGTGTGGGTCTGTGTGTGTGAGTCTGTGTGTGTGTCTCTGTGTGTGTGGTGTGTGTCTGTGTGTGTGTCTCTGTGTCTGTGTGTCTCTGTGTGTGTGTCTCTGTGTCTGTGTGTGTATGAGTCTGTGTGTGAGTCTGTGTATGTGTGCCTCTGTGTCTGTGTGTGTGAGTATGTGTGTGTGTCTCTGTGTCTGTGTGTGTGTCTCTGTGTCTGTGTGTGTGTGGGTCTGTGTGTGTGAGTCTGTGTGTGTGTGCCTCTGTGTCTGTATGTGTGAGTCTGTGTGTGTGTCTCTGTGTCTGTGTGTGTGTCTCTGTGTCTGTGTGTGTGTCTGTGGTGTGTGTGAATTTGTGTGTGTGTCTCTGTGTGTGTGTCTCTGTGTGTGTGTCTCTGTGTCTGTGTGTGTGTCTGTGGTGTGTGTGAGTTTGTGTGTGTCTCTGTGTGTGTCTCTGTGTCTGTGTGTATGTCTGTGGTGTGTGTGAGTTTGTGTGTGTCTCTGTGTGTGTGTCTCTGTGTCTGTGTGTGTGAGTCTGTGTGTGTGAGTCTGTGTGAGTGTGTCTGTGTGTATGAGTCTGTGTGTGTGTCTTTGTGTCTGTGTGTGTGAGTCTGTGTCTGTGTCTATGTGTGAGTGTGTGTGTGTGTCTGTGGTGTGTGTGAGTTTGTGTATGTGTGCCTCTGTGTCTGTGTGTGTGAGTCTGTGTGTGTGTGTGTCTGTGTGTGTTTGTGGTGTGTGTGAATTTGTGTGTGTGTCTCTGTGTGTGTGTCTCTGTGTGTGTGTCTCTGTGTCTGTGTGTGTCTGTGGTGTGTGTGAATTTGTGTGTGTGTCTCTGTGTGTGTGTCTCTGTGTCTGTGTGTGTCTGTGGTGTGTGTGAATTTGTGTGTATGAGTCTGTGTGTGTGTCTCTGTGTCTGTGTGTGTGTCTGTGGTGTGTGTGAATTTGTGTGTGTGTCTCTGTGTGTGTCTCTGTGTGTGTGTCTCTGTATCTGTGTGTGTGTGAGTCTGTGTGTGTGAGTCTGTGTATGTGTGCCTCTGTGTCTGTGTGTGTGAGTCTGTGTGTGTGAGTCTGTGTGTGTGAATCTGTGTGTGTGAGTCTGTGTGTGTGTCTCTGTGTCTCTGTGTGTGTGTCTGTGGTGTGTGTGAGTTTGTGTGTGTGTCTCTGTGTGTGTCTCTGTGTGTGTGTCTCTGTGTCTGTGTGTGTGTCTGTGTGTGTGTGTCTCTGTGTGTGTCTCTGTGTCTGTGTGTGTATGAGTCTGTGTGTGTGTCTGTGGTGTGTGTGAGTCTGTGTGTGTGAGTCTGTGTGTGTGTGTGTGAGTGTGTCTCTGTGTCTGTGTGTGTGTCTGTGGTGTGTGTGTGTCTGTGTGTGTCTCTGTGTGTGTGTCTCTGTGTGTGTGAGTCTGTGTGTGTGTCTCTGTGTCTGTGTGTGTGAGTCTGTGTGTGAGTCTGTGTCTGTGTGTGTGTGGGTCTGTGTGTGTGAGTCTGTGTAGGTGTGCCTCTGTGTCTGTATGTGTGAGTCTGTGTGTGTGTGTCTGTGTTTGAGTCTGTGTGTGTCTCTGTGTGTGTGTGAGTCTGTGTGTGTGTGCCTCTGTGTCTGTATGAGTGAGTCTGTGTGTGTGTCTTTGTGTGTGTGTCTCTGTGTCTGTGTGTGTGTCTCTGTGTGTGTGTCTGTGTGTGTGTGAGTCTGTGTGTGTGTCTCTGTGTCTCTGTGTGTGTCTCTGTGTGTGTGTCTCTGTGTGTGTGTCTCTGTGTCTGTGTGTGTGTGAGTCTGTGTGTGTGTCTCTGTGTGTGAGTCTGTGTGTGTGTCTGTGTGTGTGAGTCTGTGTGTGTGTCTCTGTGTGTGAGTCTGTGTGTGTGTGTCTGTGTGTGTGTGTGAGTCTGTGTGTGGGTCTGGATCTCAATGCCTTGGGTAGGCACTCATCCAGCAGTGGAGAGGGTCATCACCTGACGTCGAATTAACTTCACGGTTCGATAGCAAAGGCGACACTTCAGGGGTTCCGGATACTGGGAAATTGACAAACGCAGCAACGTGAATGACACATCAATGTGAGAGACACAGCAACGTGAATGACACTTCAATGTGAGACACAGCAACGTGAATGACACTTCAATGTGAGACACAGCAACGTGAATGACACTTCAATGTGAGACACAGCAACGTGAATGACACTTCAATGTGAGACACAGCAACGTGAATGACACTTCAATGTGAGACACAGCAACGTGAATGACACTTCAATGTGAGACACAGCAACGTGAATGACACATCAATGTGAGAGACGCAGCAACGTGAATGACACATCAATGTGAGAGACACAGCAACGTGAATGACACTTCAATGTGAGACACAGCAACGTGAATGACACATCAACGTGAGAGACGCAGCAACGTGAATGACACATCAATGTGAGAGACACAGCAACGTGAATGACACATCAATGTGAGAGACACAGCAACGTGAATGACACTTCAATGTGAGAGACGCAGCAACGTGAATGACACTTCAATGTGAGAGACGCAGCAACGTGAATGACACTTCAATGTGAGAGACACAGCAACGTGAATGACACATCAACGTGAGAGACGCAGCAACGTGAATGACACAGCAACGTGAATGACACATCAATGTGAGAGACGCAGCAACGTGAATGACACATCAACGTGAATGACACATCAATGTGAGAGACACAGCAACGTGAATGACACATCAACGTGAGAGACGCAGCAACGTGAATGACGCATCAATGTGAGAGACACAGCAACGTGAATGACACATCAACGTGAGAGACACAGCAACGTGAATGACACATCAATGTGAGAGACACAGCAACGTGAATGACACATCAACGTGAGAGACGCAGCAACGTGAATGACGCATCAATGTGAGAGACGCAGCAACGTGAATGACACAGCAACGTGAATGACACATCAATGTGAATGACACAGCAACGTGAATGACACAGCAACGTGAGAGACACAGCAACGTGAATGACACATCAATGTGAGAGACACAGCAACGTGAATGACACATCAATGTGAGAGACACAGCAACGTGAATGACACATCAACGTGAGAGACGCAGCAACGTGAATGACGCATCAATGTGAGAGACGCAGCAACGTGAATGACACAGCAACGTGAATGACGCATCAATGTGAATGACACAGCAACGTGAATGACACAGCAACGTGAATGACACAGCAACGTGAATGACACATCAATGTGAGAGACACAGCAACGTGAATGACACATCAATGTGAGAGACACAGCAACGTGAGAGACACATCAACGTGAATGACACATCAACGTGAGAGACGCAGCAACGTGAATGACGCATCAATGTGAGAGACACAGCAACGTGAATGACACATCAATGTGAGAGACACAGCAACGTGAGAGACACAGCAACGTGAATGACACATCAACGTGAGAGACGCAGCAACGTGAATGACGCATCAATGTGAGAGACACAGCAACGTGAATGACACATCAACGTGAGAGACACAGCAACGTGAATGACACATCAATGTGAGAGACACAGCAACGTGAATGACACATCAATGTGAGAGACACAGCAACGTGAATGACACATCAATGTGAGAGACACAGCAACGTGAGAGACACAGCAACGTGAATGACACATCAACGTGAGAGACACAGCAACGTGAATGACACATCAACGTGAGAGACACAGCAACGTGAATGACACATCAATGTGAGAGACACAGCAACGTGAATGACACATCAATGTGAGAGACACAGCAACGTGAGAGACACAGCAACGTGAATGACACATCAACGTGAGAGACGCAGCAACGTGAATGACGCATCAATGTGAGAGACACAGCAACGTGAATGACACATCAACGTGAGAGACACAGCAACGTGAATGACACATCAATGTGAGAGACACAGCAACGTGAATGACACAGCAACGTGAATGACACAGCAACGTGAATGACGCATCAATGTGAGAGACACAGCAACGTGAATGACACATCAATGTGAGAGACACAGCAACGTGAATGACACATCAATGTGAGAGACGCAGCAACGTGAATGACGCATCAATGTGAGAGACGCAGCAACGTGAATGACGCAGCAACGTGAATGACGCATCAATGTGAATGACACAGCAACGTGAATGACACAGCAACGTGAATGACACAGCAACGTGAATGACACATCAATGTGAGAGACACAGCAACGTGAATGACACAGCAACGTGAATGACACATCAATGTGAGAGACACAGCAACGTGAATGACGCATCAACGTGAGAGACGCAGCAACGTGAATGACACAGCAACGTGAATGACACATCAATGTGAGAGACGCAGCAACGTGAATGACACTTCAATGTGAGAGACACAGCAACGTGAATGACACAGCAACGTGAATGACACATCAATGTGAGAGACGCAGCAACGTGAATGACACTTCAATGTGAGAGACACAGCAACGTGAATGACACATCAACGTGAGAGACGCAGCAACGTGAATGACACATCAATGTGAGAGACGCAGCAACGTGAATGACACATCAACGTGAATGACACATCAACGTGAATGACACATCAATGTGAGAGACACAGCAACGTGAATGACGCATCAATGTGAGAGACACAGCAACGTGAATGACACATCAACGTGAATGACACATCAACGTGAATGACACATCAACGTGAATGACGCATCAATGTGAATGACGCAGCAACGTGAATGACACATCAATGTGAGAGACACAGCAACGTGAATGACGCATCAATGTGAGAGACACAGCAACGTGAATGACACATCAATGTGAGAGACACAGCAACGTGAGAGACACAGCAACGTGAGAGACACAGCAACGTGAATGACACAGCAACGTGAGAGACACAGCAACGTGAATGACGCATCAATGTGAGAGACACAGCAACGTGAGAGACACAGCAACGTGAGAGACACAGCAACGTGAATGACACAGCAACGTGAGAGACACAGCAACGTGAATGACACATCAATGTGAGAGACGCAGCAACGTGAATGACACATCAATGTGAGAGACACAGCAACGTGAATGACACATCAATGTGAGAGACACAGCAACGTGAGAGACACAGCAACGTGAGAGACACAGCAACGTGAATGACACATCAATGTGAGAGACACAGCAACGTGAATGACACATCAATGTGAGAGACACAGCAACGTGAATGACACATCAATGTGAGAGACACAGCAACGTGAGAGACACAGCAACGTGAGAGACACAGCAACGTGAATGACACATCAATGTGAGAGACACAGCAACGTGAATGACACATCAATGTGAGAGACACAGCAACGTGAGAGACACAGCAACGTGAGAGACACAGCAACGTGAATGACACATCAATGTGAGAGACACAGCAACGTGAATGACACATCAATGTGAGAGACACAGCAACGTGAATGACACATCAATGTGAGAGACGCAGCAACGTGAATGACACATCAATGTGAGAGACGCAGCAACGTGAATGACACATCAATGTGAGAGACACAGCAACGTGAGAGACACATCAACGTGAATGACACATCAACGTGAATGACGCAGCAACGTGAATGACACATCAACGTGAGAGACGCAGCAACGTGAATGACACATCAACGTGAATGACACAGCAACGTGAATGACACATCAACGTGAATGACACAGCAACGTGAATGACACAGCAACGTGAATGACTCATCAATGTGAATGACACATCAACGTGAATGACACATCAACGTGAATGACGCATCAACGTGAATGACACATCAACGTGAATGACGCATCAATGTGAATGACACATCAATGTGAGAGACACAGCAACGTGAATGACACATCAACGTGAATGACTCATCAACGTGAATGACTCATCAATGTGAATGACACATCAACGTGAATGACACATCAACGTGAATGACTCATCAACGTGAATGACTCATCAACGTGAATGACACATCAACGTGAATGACACAGCAACGTGAATGACACATCAACGTGAATGACTCATCAATGTGAATGACACATCAACGTGAATGACACAGCAACGTGAATGACACATCAACGTGAATGACACATCAACGTGAATGACACATCAACGTGAATGACTCATCAATGTGAATGACTCATCAATGTGAATGACACATCAACGTGAATGACACAGCAACGTGAATGACACATCAACGTGAATGACACATCAACGTGAATGACACAGCAACGTGAATGACTCATCAATGTGAATGACACATCAACGTGAATGACACAGCAACGTGAATGACACATCAACGTGAATGACTCATCAACGTGAATGACTCATCAATGTGAATGACACATCAACGTGAATGACACATCAACGTGAATGACACATCAACGTGAATGACACAGCAACGTGAATGACACATCAACGTGAATGACACATCAACGTGAATGACACATCAACGTGAATGACACAGCAACGTGAATGACACATCAACGTGAATGACTCATCAACGTGAATGACTCATCAATGTGAATGACACATCAACGTGAATGACACAGCAACGTGAATGACACATCAACGTGAATGACTCATCAATGTGAATGACACATCAACGTGAATGACACATCAACGTGAATGACACATCAACGTGAATGACTCATCAACGTGAATGACGCATCAATGTGAATGACACATCAACGTGAATGACTCATCAACGTGAATGACACATCAACGTGAGAGACGCAGCAACGTGAATGACACAGCAACGTGAATGACGCATCAATGTGAGAGACACAGCAACGTGAATGACACATCAACGTGAGAGACGCAGCAACGTGAATGACTCATCAACGTGAATGACACATCAACGTGAGAGACGCAGCAACGTGAATGACACAGCAACGTGAATGACACATCAATGTGAGAGACGCAGCAACGTGAATGACACATCAATGTGAATGACACAGCAACGTGAATGACACAGCAACGTGAGAGACACATCAATGTGAGAGACACAGCAACGTGAATGACACATCAACGTGAGAGACACAGCAACGTGAATGACGCATCAACGTGAGAGACACAGCAACGTGAATGACACATCAATGTGAGAGACACAGCAACGTGAATGACACAGCAACGTGAGAGACGCAGCAACGTGAGAGACACAGCAACGTGAGAGACGCAGCAACGTGAATGACACATCAACGTGAGAGACACAGCAACGTGAATGACACATCAATGTGAGAGACACAGCAACGTGAATGACACATCAACGTGAGAGACGCAGCAACGTGAATGACACATCAACGTGAGAGACACAGCAACGTGAATGACACATCAATGTGAGAGACACATCAACGTGAGAGACACAGCAACGTGAGAGACGCAGCAACGTGAATGACACATCAACGTGAGAGACACAGCAACGTGAATGACACATCAATGTGAGAGACACAGCAACGTGAATGACACATCAATGTGAGAGACACAGCAACGTGAATGACACATCAATGTGAGAGACACAGCAACGTGAATGACACAGCAACGTGAATGACACATCAATGTGAGAGACACAGCAACGTGAATGACACAGCAACGTGAATGACACAGCAACGTGAGAGACGCAGCAACGTGAATGACACATCAACGTGAGAGACACAGCAACGTGAATGACACATCAATGTGAGAGACACAGCAACGTGAATGACACATCAATGTGAGAGACACAGCAACGTGAATGACACATCAATGTGAGAGACGCAGCAACGTGAATGACACATCAATGTGAGAGACACAGCAACGTGAATGACACATCAACGTGAGAGACACAGCAACGTGAATGACACATCAATGTGAGAGACACAGCAACGTGAATGACACATCAATGTGAGAGACGCAGCAACGTGAATGACACATCAATGTGAGAGACACAGCAACGTGAATGACACATCAATGTGAGAGACGCAGCAACGTGAATGACACAGCAACGTGAATGACACAGCAACGTGAATGACACATCAATGTGAGAGACACAGCAACGTGAATGACACATCAACGTGAATGACGCATCAATGTGAGAGACACAGCAACGTGAATGACACATCAATGTGAGAGGCATATCAATGAATCACTGATCGGGCTACACTTGTCCCACACAGCCACCCGTGGACGCTACCTGGGACACCTTTGTCTGTGTGTGAGTCTGTGTGTGTGTGTGGGTCTCTGTGTGTGTGTGTGAGTCTGTGTGTGTGTGTGGGTCTCTGTGTGTGTGTGTGTGAATCTGTGTGTGAGTCTGTGTGTGTGTGTGTGTGGGTCTCTGTGTGTGTGTGTGAGTCTGTGTGTGTGTGTGGGTCTCTGTGTGTGTGTGTGTGAATCTGTGTGTGAGTCTGTGTGTGTGTGTGTGTGGGTCTCTGTGTGTGTGTGTGAGTCTGTGTGTGTGTGTGGGTCTCTGTGTGTGTGTGTGTGAATCTGTGTGTGAGTCTGTGTGTGTGGGTCTCTGTGTGTGTGTGTGAGTCTGTGTGTGTGTGTGTCTCTGTGTGTGTGTGTGTGGGTCTCTGTGTGTGTGTCTGTGTGTGTGAGTCTGTGTGTGTGAGTCTGTGTGTGTGAGTCTGTGTGTGAGTCTGTGTGTGTGGGTCTCTGTGTGTGTGAGTCTGTGTGTGTGAGTCTGTGTGTGAGTCTGTGTGTGAGTCTGTGTGTGTGGGTCTCTGTGTGTGTGTGTGAGTCTGTGTGTGTGTGTGGGTCTCTGTGTGTGTGTGTGTGAATCTGTGTGTGAGTCTGTGTGTGTGTGTGTGTGGGTCTCTGTGTGTGTGTGTGAGTCTGTGTGTGTGTGTGGGTCTCTGTGTGTGTGTGTGTGAATCTGTGTGTGAGTCTGTGTGTGTGGGTCTCTGTGTGTGTGTGTGAGTCTGTGTGTGTGTGTGTCTCTGTGTGTGTGTGTGTGGGTCTCTGTGTGTGTGTCTGTGTGTGTGAGTCTGTGTGTGTGAGTCTGTGTGTGTGAGTCTGTGTGTGAGTCTGTGTGTGTGGGTCTCTGTGTGTGTGAGTCTGTGTGTGTGAGTCGGTGTCTGTGTGTGTCGGTCTGTGTGTGTGTGAGTCTGTGTGTGTGAGTCGGTGTCTGTGTGTGTCGGTCTGTGTGTGTGTGAGTCTTTGTGTGTGTGTCTGTGTGTGTGAGTCTGTGTGTGTGAGTCTGTGTGTGTGAGTCTGTGTGTGAGTCTGTGTGTGTGGGTCTCTGTGTGTGTGAGTCTGTGTGTGTGAGTCGGTGTCTGTGTGTGTCGGTCTGTGTGTGTGTGAGTCTGTGTGTGTGAGTCGGTGTCTGTGTGTGTCGGTCTGTGTGTGTGTGAGTCTCTGTGTGTGTGTCTGTGTGTGTGAGTCTGTGTGTGTGAGTCTGTGTGTGTGAGTCTGTGTGTGAGTCTGTGTGTGTGGGTCTCTGTGTGTGTGAGTCTGTGTGTGTGAGTCGGTGTCTGTGTGTGTCGGTCTGTGTGTGTGTGAGTCTCTGTGTGTGAGTCTTTGTGTGTGTCTGTGTGTGTGGGTCTGTGTATGTGTCTATCTGTGTGCGTGGGTCTGTGTGTGTGGGTCTCTGTGTGTGTGAATCTGTGTGTGTGTGTCTGTGTGTGAGTCTGTGTGTGTCTCTGTGTCTGTGTGTGTGTGAGTCTGTGTGTGTGTGTCTCTGTGTGTGTGTGTGTGTGAGTCTGTGTGTGTGTGAGTCTGTGTGTGTGTGTGTGAGTCTGTGTGTGTGT
>NW_027615258.1:0-10000 GCF_965212315.1 Lampetra planeri | reverse complement strand
ACTGTGTGTCACTGTGTGTGTCACTGTGTGTGTGTCACTGTGTGTGTGTCACTGTGTGTCACTGTGTGTGTGTCACTGTGTGTGTGTCACTGTGTGTGTGTCACTGTGTGTCACTGTGTGTGTGTCACTGTGTGTCACTGTGTGTGTGTCACTGTGTGTCACTGTGTGTGTCACTGTGTGTGTGTCACTGTGTGTGTGTCACTGTGTGTCACTGTGTGTGTGTCACTGTGTGTGTGTCACTGTGTGTGTGTCACTGTGTGTCACTGTGTGTGTGTCAGAGTGCCGGTAGCCTCCATAGGTAGCTCTAATACTCGCTACCACTGGCAGCACTTGCCCCTACAGCACCCTGTTAGAGGCTACCTGGGGGAGCTTTGTCTGTGTGTGTGTAACAGTGTGTGTGTAGACCACGTGGTGTGTGTGTCTGTAGACCACGTGGTGTGTGTGTGTGTAGACCACGTGGTGTGTGTGTGTGTGTAGACCACGTGGTGTGTGTGTGTGTACACCACGTGGTGTGTGTGTGTACACCACGTGGTGTGTGTGTGTAGACCACGTGGTGTGTGTGTGTGTGTAGACCACGTGGTGTGTGTGTGTACACCACGTGGTGTGTGTGTGTACACCACGTGGTGTGTGTGTGTAGACCACGTGGTGTGTGTGTGTGTGTAGACCACGTGGTGTGTGTGTGTACACCACGTGGTGTGTGTGTGTGTACACCACGTTGTGTGTGTGTGTGTGTAGACCACGTGGTGTGTGTGTGTACACCACGTGGTGTGTGTGTGTGTACACCACGTTGTGTGTGTGTGTGTGTAGACCACGTGGTGTGTGTGTGTGTACACCACGTGGTGTGTGTGTGTGTGTAGACCACGTGGTGTGTGTGTGTGTAGACCACGTGGTGTGTGTGTGTGTAGACCACGTGGTGTGTGTGTGTAGACCACGTGGTGTGTGTGTGTGTAGATCACGTGGTGTGTGTGTGTGTGTAGATCACGTGGTGTGTGTGTGTGTGTAGACCACGTGGTGTGTGTGTGTGTAGACCACGTGGTGTGTGTGTGTGTAGACCACGTGGTGTGTGTGTGTGTGTAGACCACGTGGTGTGTGTGTGTGTACACCACGTGGTGTGTGTGTGTGTGTACACCACGTGGTGTGTGTGTGTGTACACCACGTGGTGTGTGTGTGTGTAGACCACGTGGTGTGTGTGTGTGTGTAGACCACGTGGTGTGTGTGTGTGTACACCACGTGGTGTGTGTGTGTGTGTACACCACGTGGTGTGTGTGTGTGTACACCACGTGGTGTGTGTGTGTGTACACCACGTGGTGTGTGTGTGTGTAGATCACGTGGTGTGTGTGTGTGTGTAGACCACGTGGTGTGTGTGTGTGTAGACCACGTGGTGTGTGTGTGTGTGTACACCACGTGGTGTGTGTGTGTGTGTACACCACGTGGTGTGTGTGTGTGTACACCACGTGGTGTGTGTGTGTGTAGACCACGTGGTGTGTGTGTGTGTGTAGACCACGTGGTGTGTGTGTGTGTACACCACGTGGTGTGTGTGTGTGTGTACACCACGTGGTGTGTGTGTGTACACCACGTGGTGTGTGTGTGTGTACACCACGTGGTGTGTGTGTGTGTGTACACCACGTGGTGTGTGTGTGTGTAGACCACGTGGTGTGTGTGTGTGTAGACCACGTGGTGTGTGTGTGTGTACACCACGTGGTGTGTGTGTGTAGACCACGTGGTGTGTGTGTGTGTAGACCACGTGGTGTGTGTGTGTGTAGACCACGTGGTGTGTGTGTGTGTACACCACGTGGTGTGTGTGTGTACACCACGTGGTGTGTGTGTGTGTGTAGACCACGTGGTGTGTGTGTACACCACGTGGTGTGTGTGTGTGTACACCACGTGGTGTGTGTGTGTGTACACCACGTGGTGTGTGTATGTGTACACCACGTGGTGTGTGTGTACACCACGTGGTGTGTGTGTACACCACGTGGTGTGTGTGTGTGTAGACCACGTGGTGTGTGTGTGTGTAGACCACGTGGTGTGTGTGTGTGTACACCACGTGGTGTGTGTGTGTACACCACGTGGTGTGTGTGTGTGTGTAGACCACGTGGTGTGTGTGTGTGTACACCACGTGGTGTGTGTGTGTGTGTACACCACGTGGTGTGTGTGTGTGTGTACACCACGTGGTGTGTGTGTGTGTACACCACGTGGTGTGTGTGTGTACACCACGTGGTGTGTGTGTGTGTGTGTGTACACCACGTGGTGTGTGTGTGTGTACACCACGTGGTGTGTGTGTGTGTGTGTGTACACCACGTGGTGTGTGTGTGTGTAGACCACGTGGTGTGTGTGTGTGTACACCACGTGGTGTGTGTGTGTGTGTGTAGACCACGTGGTGTGTGTGTGTACACCACGTGGTGTGTGTGTGTACACCACGTGGTGTGTGTGTGTGTACACCACGTGGTGTGTGTGTGTACACCACGTGGTGTGTGTGTGTGTGTGTAGACCACGTGGTGTGTGTGTGTACACCACGTGGTGTGTGTGTGTGTGTGTACACCACGTGGTGTGTGTGTGTACACCACGTGGTGTGTGTGTGTACACCACGTGGTGTGTGTGTGTACACCACGTGGTGTGTGTGTGTGTGTAGACCACGTGGTGTGTGTGTGTACACCACGTGGTGTGTGTGTGTACACCACGTGGTGTGTGTGTATACACCACGTGGTGTGTGTGTGTACACCACGTTGTGTGTGTGTGTACACCACGTGGTGTGTGTGTGTGTAGACCACGTGGTGTGTGTGTGTAGACCACGTGGTGTGTGTGTGTGTAGATCACGTGGTATGTGTGTGTGTGTGTACACCACGTGGTGTGTGTGTGTGTAGACCACGTGGTGTGTGTGTGTGTGTGTACACCACGTGGTGTGTGTGTGTGTGTGTAGACCACGTGGTGTGTGTGTGTACACCACGTGGTGTGTGTGTGTAGACCACGTGGTGTGTGTGTGTGTAGATCACGTGGTGTGTGTGTGTGTGTAGATCACGTGCTATGTGTGTGTGTGTACACCACGTGGTGTGTGTGTGTGTGTGTAGATCACGTGGTGTGTGTGTGTGTGTACACCACGTGGTGTGTGTGTGTGTGTAGATCACGTGGTGTGTGTGTGTGTGTACACCACGTGGTGTGTGTGTGTACACCACGTGGTGTGTGTGTGTGTGTGTACACCACGTGGTGTGTGTGTGTGTGTAGATCACGTGGTGTGTGTGTGTGTAGACCACGTGGTGTGTGTGTGTGTGTGTAGACCACGTGGGTGTGTGTGTGTGTACACCACGTGGTGTGTGTGTGTGTGTACACCACGTGGTGTGTGTGTGTGTGTACACCACGTGGTGTGTGTGTGTGTAGATCACGTGGTGTGTGTGTGTGTGTACACCACGTGGTGTGTGTGTGTAGATCACGTGTGTGTGTGTACACCACGTGGTGTGTGTGTGTGTGTACACCACGTGGTGTGTGTGTGTGTGTAGATCACGTGGTATGTGTGTGTGTGTGTAGACCACGTGGTGTGTGAACCTGCAGACGTGCGGCTGTGGCCATGACTTGTACGCAAAGCTGGGCGACCTGCAGAGAGAAGACGTCACCATCATCACCATCATCACCATCATCATCACCATCACCATCATCACCATCATCATCACCATCACCACCACCACCATCATCACCATCATCACCATCACCATCATCACCATCATCACCATCATCATCATCACCATCATCACCATGGTGGTGGTGATGATGGTGGTGGTGATGGTGGTGATGGTGATGGTGGTGATGGTGATGGTGGTGATGGTGGTGGTGGTGATGGTGATGGTGTTGATGATGGTGGAGGTGGTGATGGTGGTGGTGATGGTGATGATGGTGGTGATGGTGGTGGTGGTGATGGTGGTGGTGGTGATGGTGGAGGTGGTGATGGTGGTGATGGTGATGGTGGTGATGATGGTGATGGTGATGGTGCTGATGGTGATGGTGGTGATTGTGATGGTGGTGGTGATGATGATGATGGTGGTGATGGTGGTGATGGTGATGGTGGTGATGGTGGTGATGATGGTGGTGATGATGATGATGGTGGTGATGGTGGTGATGGTGATGGTGGTGATGGTGGTGATGGTGGTGGTGGTGGTGATGGTGATGGTGGTGATGGTGGTGATGGTGGTGGTGATGATGGTGGTGATGATGATGATGATGGTGGTGATGGTGGTGATGGTGATGGTGGTGATGGTGGTGATGGTGGTGGTGGTGATGATGGTGGTGGTGGTAGTGGTGGTGATGGTGGTGATGATGGTGGTGATGGTGGTGGTGATGATGATGGTGGTGAAGGTGGTGATGGTGGTGATGGTGATGGTGGTGATGGTGATGGTGGTGATGGTGGTGGTGATGATGGTGGTGATGATCGTGATGGTGGTGATTGTGATGGTGGTGATGGTGATGGTGGTGATGGTGATGGTGGTGATGGTGGTGGTGATGATGGTGGTGATGATCGTGATGGTGGTGATTGTGATGGTGGTGATGATAATGATGATGATGGTGATTGTGATGGTAACCTGGGATCCAACTTGGTTTTCGAATGTTCCAGCACAATTGGCCACAGCTGCCAGTGGAGGTGGAGACCCTGAGACATGGAAACAAACTCACCCACTCACTCACCCACTCACTCACTCACTCACCCACTCACTCACTCACTCACCCACTCACTCACTCACTCACCCACTCACTCACTCACTCACCCACTCACTCACTCACTCACCCACTCACTCACTCACTCACCCACTCACTCACTCACCCCACTCACTCACTCACTCACCCACTCACTCACCCACTCACTCACTCACTCACCCACTCACTCACTCACTCACCCACTCACTCACTC
Source organism: Lampetra planeri (assembly GCF_965212315.1). Lineage (NCBI taxonomy): Eukaryota > Metazoa > Chordata > Hyperoartia > Petromyzontiformes > Petromyzontidae > Lampetra > Lampetra planeri. The sequence continues at coordinate 5,109 of NW_027615258.1, read as the reverse complement.
ACTCACCCCACTCACTCACTCACTCACCCACTCACCCACTCACTCACCCACCCACCCACTCACCCACTCACCCACTCACTCACCCACTCACTCACTCACTCACCCACTCACCCATTCACTCACTCACTCACTCACTCACTCACCCACTCACTCACTCACTCACTCACCTCACCTCACTCACTCACTCACTCACTCACCCACTCACCCACTCACTCACTCACTCACCCACTCACTCACCCACTCACTCACCCACTCACTCACCCACTCACTCACTCACTCACCCACTCACTCACCCACTCACTCACCCACTCACTCACTCATTCACTCACCCACTCACTCACCCACTCACTCACCCACCCACCCACCCACTCACCCACTCACTCACTCACCCACTCACTCACTCACTCACTCACCCACTCACTCACTCACCCACTCACTCACTCACTCACCCACTCACTCACCCACTCACCCACGCACTCACTCAACCCACTCACCCACTCACTCACTCACTCAGCCACTCACTCACTCACCCACTCACTCACCCACTCACTCACTCACTCAACTCATTCACTCACTCACTCACTCACTCACCCACTCACTCACTCACTCACCCACTCACTCACTCACTCACCCACTCACTCACTCACTCACCCACTCACTCACCCACCCACCCACTCACCCACTCACCCACTCACTCACTCTACTCACCCACTCACTCACTCACTCACCCACTCACTCCACTCACTCACCCACTCACTCACTCACTCACCCACTCACTCACCCACTCACTCACCCACTCACTCACCCCACCTCACTCACTCACTCACCCACTCACTCACTCACTCACTCACTCTCCCACTCACTCACCCACCCACCCACTCACCCACTCACTCACTTACTCACCCACTCACTCACTCACTCACCCACTCACCCATTCACTCACTCACTCACTCACTCACTCACTCACTCACTCACTCACTCACTCACCCACTCACTCACTCACTCACCCACTCACCCACTCACTCACTCACTCACTCACTCACTCACTCACCCACTCACTCACTCACTCACTCACTCACCCACTCACTCACTCACCCACCCACTCACTCACCCACTCACTCACTCACTCACCCACTCACTCACTCACTCACTCACTCACCCACTCACCCACTCACTCACTCACCCACTCACTCACTCACTCACCCACTCACTCACTCACTCACCCACTCACTCACCCACTCACTCACTCACTCACCCACTCACTCACTCACCCACTCACTCACCCACTCACCCACTCACTCACTCACCCACTCACCCCACTCACTCACTCAGCCACTCACTCACTCACCCACTCACTCACCCACTCACTCACTCACTCACCCACTCACTCACTCACTCACTCACCCACTCACTCACTCACTCACTCACCCACTCACTCACTCACTCACTCACTCACTCACTCACCCACTCACTCACCCACCCACCCACTCACCCACTCACTCACTTACTCACCCACTCACTCACTCACTCACTCACTCACCCACTCACTCACTCACTCACTCACCCACTCACTCACTCACTCACTCACTCACCTCACTCACCCACCTCACTCACTCACCCACTCACTCACCCACTCACCCACTCACTCACTCACTCACTCACCCACCTCACTCACTCACTCACCCACTCACTCACCCACTCACCCACTCACTCACTCACCCACTCACTCACTCACACACTCACCCACTCACTCACTCACTCACTCACTCACCCACTCACTCACTCACTCACTCACTCACCCACCCCACTCACTCACTCACACACTCACCCACTCACTCACTCAACCACTCACTCACCCACTCACTCACTCAACCACCCACTCACTCACTCACCCACTCACTCACTCACTCACCCACTCACTCACTCACTCACCCACCCACTCACTCACCCACTCACTCACCCACTCACTCACTCACTCACTCACTCACTCACCCACTCACTCACTCACTCACTCACCCACTCACTCACTCACTCACCCACTCACTCACTCACTCACTCACTCACTCACTCCACTAACCCACTCACTCACTCACTCACCCACTCACTCACTCACTCACCCACTCACTCACCCACTCACCCACTCACTCACTCACCCACTCACTCACTCACTCACTCACTCACTCACCCCACTCACCCACTCACTCACTCACTCACCCACCCACTCACTCACCCACTCACTCACTCACTCACTCACCCACTCACTCACTCACTCACCTACTCACCCACTCACCCACTCACTCACTCACTCACCCACTCACTCACTCACTCACCCACTCACCCACTCACCCACTCACTCACTCACTCACTCACCCACTCACTCACTCACTCACTCACCCACTCACTCACTCAACCACTCACCCACTCACTCACTCACCCACTCACTCACTCACCCACTCACTCACTCACCCACTCACTCACCCACCCACCCACTCACCCACTCACTCACTTACTCACCCACTCACTCACTCACTCACCCACTCACCCATTCACTCACTCACTCACTCACTCACTCACCCACTCACTCACTCACTCACTCACCCACTCACTCACTCACTCACTCACCCACTCACCCACTCACTCACTCACTCACTCACTCACCCACTCACTCACTCACTCACTCACCCACTCACTCACTCACTCACTCACCCACTCACTCACTCACCCACCCACTCACTCACCCACTCACTCACTCACTCACCCACTCACTCACTCACTCACTCACTCACCCACTCACCCACTCACTCACTCACCCACTCACTCACTCACTCACTCACCCACTCACTCACTCACTCACTCACCCACTCACTCACCCACTCACTCACTCACTCACCCACTCACTCACTCACCCACTCACTCACCCACTCACTCACTCACCCACTCACCCACTCACTCACTCAGCCACTCACTCACTCACCCACTCACTCACCCACTCACTCACTCACTCACCCACTCACTCACTCACTCACCCACTCACTCACTCACTCACTCACCCACTCACTCACTCACCCACTCACTCACTCACTCACTCACCCACTCACCCACTCACTCACTCACTCACCCACTCACTCACTCACTCACCCACTCACCCACTCACCCACTCACTCACTCACTCACTCACCCACTCACTCACTCACTCACTCACCCACTCACTCACTCAACACTCACCCACTCACTCACTCACCCACTCACTCACTCACCCACTCACTCACTCACCCACTCACTCACCCACAGACCCACTCACCCACTCACTCACTTACTCACCCACTCACTCACTCACTCACCCACTCACCCATTCACTCACTCACTCACTCACTCACTCACTCACTCACTCACTCACTCACCCACTCACTCACTCACTCACTCACCCACTCACTCACTCACTCCTCACCCACTCACCACTCACTCACTCACTCACTCACTCACCCACTCACTCACTCACTCACCCACTCACTCACTCACTCACTCACCACTCACTCACTCACCCACCCACTCACTCACCCACTCACTCACTCACTCACACTCCACTCACTCACTCACTCACTCACTCACCCACTCACCTCACTCACCCACTCACTCACTCACTCACCCACTCACTCACTCACTCACTCACCCACTCACTCACCCACTCACTCACTCACTCACCCACTCACTCACTCACCCACTCACTCACCCACTCACCCACTCACTCACTCACCACCCACTCACCACTCACTCACTCAGCACTCACTCACTCACCCACTCACTCACCCACTCACTCACTCACTCACCACTCTCACCACCCACTCACTCACTCACTCACCCACCCACTCACTCAACCACTCACTCACCCACTCACTCCACTCACCACCCACTCACTCACTCACCACTCACTCACTCACTCACCCACTCACTCACTCACTCACCCACCCACTCACTCACCCACTCACTCACCCACTCACTCACTCACTCACTCACTCACCCACTCACTCACTCACTCACTCACCCACTCACTCACTCACTCACTCACCCACTCACTCACTCACTCACTCACTCACCCACTCACTCACTCACTCACCCACTCACTCACTCACTCACCCACTCACTCACCCACTCACCCACTCACTCTCACTCACCCACTCACTCACTCACTCACTCACTCACCCACCTCACTCACTCACTCCACTCACTCACTCACACCACTCACTCACCTCACTCACTCACTCACCCACTCACTCACTCACTCACTCACCCACTCACTCACTCACTCACTCACTCACCCACCCACTCACTCACCCACTCACTCACTCACCCACTCACCCACTCACCACTCACTCACTCACCCACACTCACTCACCCACTCACTCACTCACCACTCACCCACTCACTACTCACTCACTCACCCACTCACTCACTCACCCACTCACTCACTCACTCACCCACTCACTCACTCACCCACCTCACTCACTCACCCACTCACTCACTCACTCACCCACTCACCCACTCACTCACTCACCCACTCACCCACTCACTCACTCCACCACTCACTCACTCACTCACCCACTCACCCACTCACTCACTCACTCACCCACTCACTCACTCACTCACTCACCCACTCACTCACTCACTCACTCACCCACTCACTCACTCACTCACCCACTCACTCACTCACTCACTCACTCACTCACCCACTCACTCACCCACTCACTCCACTCACTCACTCACCCCACTCACTCACCCACTCACTCACCCACTAACTCACCCACTCACTTACTCACTCACCCACTCACTCACCCACTCACTCACTCACTCACCCACTCACATCACTCACTCACTCACCCACTCACTCACCCACTCACTCACCCACTCACTCACTCACCACTCACTCACTCACTCACTCACTCCCCACTCACTCACTCACTCACTCACCCACTCACTCACCCACTCACTCACTCACTCACCCACTCACTCACCCACTCACTCACTCACTCACCCACTCACTCACTCACTCACTCACCCACTCTCTCACCCACTCACTCACTCACCCACTCACTCACTCACTCACTCACTCAC
>NW_027615257.1:32500-47500 GCF_965212315.1 Lampetra planeri | reverse complement strand
AAGCTCACAAAACACAGGGCTTCCCACAAGGCCAGCCACTTTGAGGCAGCTGTAAGCGCACCACACACACCCTACGTGGGGTGGGGAGGGAAGGAGCAGGGGTCGACCCCACATGCCTGCAAACCTCTAGAGCGGCCTTACAATGCTCGCTACTCTATGGACCGGCAACGGCAATTGAAACCAACCCTAAAATTCTTGCACAGTTGGCAGCCTTCCTTGGCACAAGACCAAACAGCGCAGCGAACCCGTGCAGCACCAACCCAAGGGGACAGCCTTCCCCACACACTCTGGAGGAGAAGAGGCTCCCTCGGGCTGAGTCACACAGCTCAAGATACTCGCTCATTCACGGAAAACTTGGGAAACAAAACCTGCTGACACACACCACTTATGCATCGCATGAAGATTGCCATTGTCCATACACTTGTGCAGGTGCGATGGAAATATTTTCTCGTTTTGGTGTATGCTATATTTTTACAGACAGCTACCGACAAACGGTAGAAATTAGCGGGGATAGGCCTCAGACATTACCCAAAGCTCCGGGAACGTGAGCGACGCAAGACGAATGGGCATTTTAAAGCAGATCTATGGCAGTTACTGACAGTGCCTGGCGTGGGTTACTTGTCTCCGTTGTCGAGAGGGGAAGACGACCCATGTATATGTAAAGGGCGATTTTTTTAGCAACCGTTAAGGCTGTTTTTCCCCTTCACTTGTATCGAGAGGGAAGCAAAGAACATGTATGGCGTGTACGTTTTTTTACGAATTTTCATTAGCAATCTAACGACATGAATTGCGAAGACGTTTTTTGAACAATTGTATTCCTTTCCCAAAACATCGAGTGCTAGTGTATAAAACCGCTAGAGAAAATAAATTGGCAGGCGAAACTTAAAAAGGAGAGACCCATGAACAGCATGGCCAGGCGGCTCACCTCGACGTTTTTCCCCCGAGCAAAGTCCGCCGAGACCCCCTGTATCCCACGGGGATGTACTGGCGTGCACTTAAAGGTTGATGCCGCTCTGTTACTTGGGAAACGAACCACAAGCCAAATCCAGCTAATTTGTGAATGACTTAGCTCTCCTGCTTTCTCGAGAACGTGCTTTTTTCGTCGGATGAAACTTCCACAGGCTTTTCCAGCAGATTTGCACCTGCACTCAAAAAAGTCAAAATTTTTACACATAGACCCCATCAAACGGGAGAAATTGGCCCGGATTGCTCTCATGTGCGTTACGGGGCATCGTTTCTCTCGCGCCGAATTCTCTCGAGCTGGGAAATCGCTCATTTTTGCGTCGCCAAATATCGTACGAACGCCGTGAAACTTCCACAGGCTTTTTCAGCAGATTTGCACGTGCACTCAAAAAAGTCAAAATTTTTACACATAGACCCCATCAAACGGGAGAAATTGGCCCGGATTGCTCTCATGTGCGTTACGGGGCATCGTTTCTCTCGCGCCGAATTCCATCGAGCTGGGAAATCGCTCATTTTTGCGTCGCCAAATATCGTACGAACGCCGTGAAACTTCCACAGGCTTTTTCAGCAGATTTGCACCTGCACTCAAAAAAGTCAAAATTTTTACACATAGACCCCATCAAACGGGAGAAATTGGCCCGGATTGCTCTCATGTGCGTTACGGGGCATCGTTTCTCTCGCGCCGAATTCTCTCGAGCTGGGAAATCGCTCATTTTTGCGTCGCCAAATATCGTACGAACGCCGTGAAACTTCCACAGGCTTTTTCAGCAGATTTGCACGTGCACTCAAAAAAGTCAAAATTTTTACACATAGACCCCATCAAACGGAGAGAAATTGGCCCGGATTGCTCTCATGTGCGTTACGGGGCATCGTTTCTGTCGCGCCGAATTCCATCGAGCTGGGAAATCGCTCATTTTTGCGTCGCCAAATATCGTACGAACGCCGTGAAACTTCCACAGGCTTTTTCAGCAGATTTGCACGTGCACTCAAAAAAGTCAAAATTTGTACACATAGACCCCATCAAACGGGAGAAATTGGCCCGGATTGCTCTCATGTGCGTTACGGGGCATCGTTTCTCTCGCGCCGAATTCTCTCGAGCTGGGAAATCGCTCATTTTTGCGTCGCCAAATATCGTACGAACGCCGTGAAACTTCCACAGGCTTTTTCAGCAGATTTGCACGTGCACTCAAAAAAGTCAAAATTTTTACACATAGACCCCATCAAACGGGAGAAATTGGCCGGGATTGCTCTCATGTGCGTTACGGGGCATCGTTTCTCTCGCGCCGAATTCCATCGAGCTGGGAAATCGCTCATTTTTGCGTCGCCAAATATCGTACGAACGCCGTGAAACTTCCACAGGCTTTTCCAGCAGATTTGCACGTGCACTCAAAAAAGTCAAAATTTTTACACATAGACCCCATCAAACGGGAGAAATTGGCCCGGATTGCTCTCATGTGCGTTACGGGGCATCGTTTCTCTCGCGCCGAATTCTCTCGAGCTGGGAAATCGCTCATTTTTGCGTCGCCAAATATCGTACGAACGCCGTGAAACTTCCACAGGCTTTTTCAGCAGATTTGCACCTGCACTCAAAAAAGTCAAAATTTTTACACATAGACCCCATCAAACGGGAGAAATTGGCCCGGATTGCTCTCATGTGCGTTACGGGGCATCGTTTCTCTCGCTCCGAATTCCATCGAGCTTGGAAATCGCTCATTTTTGCGTCGCCAAATATCGTACGAACGCCGTGAAACTTCCACAGGCTTTTCCAGCAGATTTGCACCTGCACTCAAAAAAGTCAAAATTTTTACACATAGACCCCATCAAACGGGAGAAATTGGCCCGGATTGCTCTCATGTGCGTTACGGGGCATCGTTTCTCTCGCGCCGAATTCTCTCGAGCTGGGAAATCGCTCATTTTTGCGTCGCCAAATATCGTACGAACGCCGTGAAACTTCCACAGGCTTTTTCAGCAGATTTGCACCTGCACTCAAAAAAGTCAAAATTTGTACACATAGACCCCATCAAACGGGAGAAATTGGCCGGGATTGCTCTCATGTGCGTTACGGGGCATCGTTTCTCTCGCTCCGAATTCCATCGAGCTGGGAAATCGCTCATTTTTGCGTCGCCAAATATCGTACGAACGCCGTGAAACTTCCACAGGCTTTTTCAGCAGATTTGCACGTGCACTCAAAAAAGTCAAAATTTGTACACATAGACCCCATCAAACGGGAGAAATTGGCCGGGATTGCTCTCATGTGCGTTACGGGGCATCGTTTCTCTCGCGCCGAATTCCATCGAGCTGGGAAATCGCTCATTTTTGCGTCGCCAAATATCGTACGAACGCCGTGAAACTTCCACAGGCTTTTCCAGCAGATTTGCACGTGCACTCAAAAAAGTCAAAATTTTTACACATAGACCCCATCAAACGGGAGAAATTGGCCCGGATTGCTCTCATGTGCGTTACGGGGCATCGTTTCTCTCGCGCCGAATTCTCTCGAGCTGGGAAATCGCTCATTTTTGCGTCGCCAAATATCGTACGAACGCCGTGAAACTTCCACAGGCTTTTTCAGCAGATTTGCACCTGCACTCAAAAAAGTCAAAATTTTTACACATAGACCCCATCAAACGGGAGAAATTGGCCCGGATTGCTCTCATGTGCGTTACGGGGCATCGTTTCTCTCGCTCCGAATTCCATCGAGCTTGGAAATCGCTCATTTTTGCGTCGCCAAATATCGTACGAACGCCGTGAAACTTCCACAGGCTTTTCCAGCAGATTTGCACCTGCACTCAAAAAAGTCAAAATTTTTACACATAGACCCCATCAAACGGGAGAAATTGGCCCGGATTGCTCTCATGTGCGTTACGGGGCATCGTTTCTGTCGCGCCGAATTCCATCGAGCTGGGAAATCGCTCATTTTTGCGTCGCCAAATATCGTACGAACGCCGTGAAACTTCCACAGGCTTTTCCAGCAGATTTGCACGTGCACTCAAAAAAGTCAAAATTTTTACACATAGACCCCATCAAACGGGAGAAATTGGCCCGGATTGCTCTCATGTGCGTTACGGGGCATCGTTTCTCTCGCGCCGAATTCTCTCGAGCTGGGAAATCGCTCATTTTTGCGTCGCCAAATATCGTACGAACGCCGTGAAACTTCCACAGGCTTTTTCAGCAGATTTGCACCTGCACTCAAAAAAGTCAAAATTTTTACACATAGACCCCATCAAACGGGAGAAATTGGCCCGGATTGCTCTCATGTGCGTTACGGGGCATCGTTTCTCTCGCTCCGAATTCCATCGAGCTTGGAAATCGCTCATTTTTGCGTCGCCAAATATCGTACGAACGCCGTGAAACTTCCACAGGCTTTTCCAGCAGATTTGCACCTGCACTCAAAAAAGTCAAAATTTTTACACATAGACCCCATCAAACGGGAGAAATTGGCCGGGATTGCTCTCATGTGCGTTACGGGGCATCGTTTCTCTCGCTCCGAATTCCATCGAGCTGGGAAATCGCTCATTTTTGCGTCGCCAAATATCGTACGAACGCCGTGAAACTTCCACAGGCTTTTTCAGCAGATTTGCACGTGCACTCAAAAAAGTCAAAATTTGTACACATAGACCCCATCAAACGGGAGAAATTGGCCGGGATTGCTCTCATGTGCGTTACGGGGCATCGTTTCTCTCGCGCCGAATTCCATCGAGCTGGGAAATCGCTCATTTTTGCGTCGCCAAATATCGTACGAACGCCGTGAAACTTCCACAGGCTTTTTCAGCAGATTTGCACGTGCACTCAAAAAAGTCAAAATTTTTACACATAGACCCCATCAAACGGGAGAAATTGGCCGGGATTGCTCTCATGTGCGTTACGGGGCATCGTTTCTCTCGCTCCGAATTCCATCGAGCTGGGAAATCGCTCATTTTTGCGTCGCCAAATATCGTACGAACGCCGTGAAACTTCCACAGGCTTTTTCAGCAGATTTGCACGTGCACTCAAAAAAGTCAAAATTTTTACACATAGACCCCATCAAACGGGAGAAATTGGCCGGGATTGCTCTCATGTGCGTTACGGGGCATCGTTTCTCTCGCGCCGAATTCCATCGAGCTGGGAAATCGCTCATTTTTGCGTCGCCAAATATCGTACGAACGCCGTGAAACTTCCACAGGCTTTTCCAGCAGATTGGCACGTGCACTCAAAAAAGTCAAAATTTGTACACATAGACCCCATCAAACGGGAGAAATTGGCCGGGATTGCTCTCATGTGCGTTACGGGGCATCGTTTCTCTCGCTCCGAATTCCATCGAGCTGGGAAATCGCTCATTTTTGCGTCGCCAAATATCGTACGAACGCCGTGAAACTTCCACAGGCTTTTCCAGCAGATTTGCACCTGCACTCAAAAAAGTCAAAATTTTTACACATAGACCCCATCAAACGGGAGAAATTGGCCCGGATTGCTCTCATGTGCGTTACGGGGCATCGTTTCTCTCGCGCCGAATTCTCTCGAGCTGGGAAATCGCTCATTTTTGCGTCGCCAAATATCGTACGAACGCCGTGAAACTTCCACAGGCTTTTTCAGCAGATTTGCACCTGCACTCAAAAAAGTCAAAATTTTTACACATAGACCCCATCAAACGGGAGAAATTGGCCCGGATTGCTCTCATGTGCGTTACGGGGCATCGTTTCTCTCGCGCCGAATTCCATCGAGCTGGGAAATCGCTCATTTTTGCGTCGCCAAATATCGTACGAACGCCGTGAAACTTCCACAGGCTTTTTCAGCAGATTTGCACGTGCACTCAAAAAAGTCAAAATTTTTACACATAGACCCCATCAAACGGGAGAAATTGGCCCGGATTGCTCTCATGTGCGTTACGGGGCATCGTTTCTCTCGCGCCGAATTCTCTCGAGCTGGGAAATCGCTCATTTTTGCGTCGCCAAATATCGTACGAACGCCGTGAAACTTCCACAGGCTTTTTCAGCAGATTTGCACGTGCACTCAAAAAAGTCAAAATTTGTACACATAGACCCCATCAAACGGGAGAAATTGGCCGGGATTGCTCTCATGTGCGTTACGGGGCATCGTTTCTCTCGCTCCGAATTCCATCGAGCTGGGAAATCGCTCATTTTTGCGTCGCCAAATATCGTACGAACGCCGTGAAACTTCCACAGGCTTTTTCAGCAGATTTGCACGTGCACTCAAAAAAGTCAAAATTTTTACACATAGACCCCATCAAACGGGAGAGAAATTGGCCGGGATTGCTCTCATGTGCGTTACGGGGCATCGTTTCTCTCGCGCCGAATTCCATCGAGCTGGGAAATTGCTCATTTTTGCGTCGCCAAATATCGTACGAACGCCGTGAAACTTCCACAGGCTTTTCCAGCAGATTTGCACGTGCACTCAAAAAAGTCAAAATTTTTACACATAGACCCCATCAAACGGGAGAAATTGGCCCGGATTGCTCTCATGTGCGTTACGGGGCATCGTTTCTCTCGCGCCGAATTCTCTCGAGCTGGGAAATCGCTCATTTTTGCGTCGCCAAATATCGTACGAACGCCGTGAAACTTCCACAGGCTTTTTCAGCAGATTTGCACCTGCACTCCAAAAAGTCAAAATTTTTACACATAGACCCCATCAAACGGGAGAAATTGGCCCGGATTGCTCTCATGTGCGTTACGGGGCATCGTTTCTCTCGCTCCGAATTCCATCGAGCTTGGAAATCGCTCATTTTTGCGTCGCCAAATATCGTACGAACGCCGTGAAACTTCCACAGGCTTTTCCAGCAGATTTGCACCTGCACTCAAAAAAGTCAAAATTTTTACACATAGACCCCATCAAACGGGAGAAATTGGCCCGGATTGCTCTCATGTGCGTTACGGGGCATCGTTTCTGTCGCGCCGAATTCCATCGAGCTGGGAAATCGCTCATTTTTGCGTCGCCAAATATCGTACGAACGCCGTGAAACTTCCACAGGCTTTTCCAGCAGATTGGCACGTGCACTCAAAAAAGTCAAAATTTGTACACATAGACCCCATCAAACGGGAGAAATTGGCCGGGATTGCTCTCATGTGCGTTACGGGGCATCGTTTCTCTCGCTCCGAATTCCATCGAGCTGGGAAATCGCTCATTTTTGCGTCGCCAAATATCGTACGAACGCCGTGAAACTTCCACAGGCTTTTTCAGCAGATTTGCACGTGCACTCAAAAAAGTCAAAATTTGTACACATAGACCCCATCAAACGGGAGAAATTGGCCCGGATTGCTCTCATGTGCGTTACGGGGCATCGTTTCTCTCGCGCCGAATTCCATCGAGCTGGGAAATCGCTCATTTTTGCGTCGCCAAATATCGTACGAACGCCGTGAAACTTCCACAGGCTTTTCCAGCAGATTTGCACCTGCACTCAAAAAAGTCAAAATTTTTACACATAGACCCCATCAAACGGGAGAAATTGGCCCGGATTGCTCTCATGTGCGTTACGGGGCATCGTTTCTCTCGCGCCGAATTCTCTCGAGCTGGGAAATCGCTCATTTTTGCGTCGCCAAATATCGTACGAACGCCGTGAAACTTCCACAGGCTTTTTCAGCAGATTTGCACCTGCACTCAAAAAAGTCAAAATTTTTACACATAGACCCCATCAAACGGGAGAAATTGGCCCGGATTGCTCTCATGTGCGTTACGGGGCATCGTTTCTCTCGCGCCGAATTCCATCGAGCTGGGAAATCGCTCATTTTTGCGTCGCCAAATATCGTACGAACGCCGTGAAACTTCCACAGGCTTTTTCAGCAGATTTGCACGTGCACTCAAAAAAGTCAAAATTTTTACACATAGACCCCATCAAACGGGAGAAATTGGCCCGGATTGCTCTCATGTGCGTTACGGGGCATCGTTTCTCTCGCGCCGAATTCTCTCGAGCTGGGAAATCGCTCATTTTTGCGTCGCCAAATATCGTACGAACGCCGTGAAACTTCCACAGGCTTTTTCAGCAGATTTGCACGTGCACTCAAAAAAGTCAAAATTTGTACACATAGACCCCATCAAACGGGAGAAATTGGCCGGGATTGCTCTCATGTGCGTTACGGGGCATCGTTTCTCTCGCTCCGAATTCCATCGAGCTGGGAAATCGCTCATTTTTGCGTCGCCAAATATCGTACGAACGCCGTGAAACTTCCACAGGCTTTTTCAGCAGATTTGCACGTGCACTCAAAAAAGTCAAAATTTTTACACATAGACCCCATCAAACGGGAGAAATTGGCCGGGATTGCTCTCATGTGCGTTACGGGGCATCGTTTCTCTCGCGCCGAATTCCATCGAGCTGGGAAATCGCTCATTTTTGCGTCGCCAAATATCGTACGAACGCCGTGAAACTTCCACAGGCTTTTCCAGCAGATTTGCACCTGCACTCAAAAAAGTCAAAATTTTTACACATAGACCCCATCAAACGGGAGAAATTGGCCCGGATTGCTCTCATGTGCGTTACGGGGCATCGTTTCTCTCGCTCCGAATTCCATCGAGCTTGGAAATCGCTCATTTTTGCGTCGCCAAATATCGTACGAACGCCGTGAAACTTCCACAGGCTTTTCCAGCAGATTTGCACCTGCACTCAAAAAAGTCAAAATTTTTACACATAGACCCCATCAAACGGGAGAAATTGGCCCGGATTGCTCTCATGTGCGTTACGGGGCATCGTTTCTCTCGCGCCGAATTCTCTCGAGCTGGGAAATCGCTCATTTTTGCGTCGCCAAATATCGTACGAACGCCGTGAAACTTCCACAGGCTTTTTCAGCAGATTTGCACCTGCACTCAAAAAAGTCAAAATTTGTACACATAGACCCCATCAAACGGGAGAAATTGGCCCGGATTGCTCTCATGTGCGTTACGGGGCATCGTTTCTCTCGCTCCGAATTCCATCGAGCTTGGAAATCGCTCATTTTTGCGTCGCCAAATATCGTACGAACGCCGTGAAACTTCCACAGGCTTTTCCAGCAGATTTGCACCTGCACTCAAAAAAGTCAAAATTTTTACACATAGACCCCATCAAACGGGAGAAATTGGCCCGGATTGCTCTCATGTGCGTTACGGGGCATCGTTTCTGTCGCGCCGAATTCCATCGAGCTGGGAAATCGCTCATTTTTGCGTCGCCAAATATCGTACGAACGCCGTGAAACTTCCACAGGCTTTTCCAGCAGATTGGCACGTGCACTCAAAAAAGTCAAAATTTGTACACATAGACCCCATCAAACGGGAGAAATTGGCCGGGATTGCTCTCATGTGCGTTACGGGGCATCGTTTCTCTCGCTCCGAATTCCATCGAGCTGGGAAATCGCTCATTTTTGCGTCGCCAAATATCGTACGAACGCCGTGAAACTTCCACAGGCTTTTTCAGCAGATTTGCACCTGCACTCAAAAAAGTCAAAATTTTTACACATAGACCCCATCAAACGGGAGAAATTGGCCCGGATTGCTCTCATGTGCGTTACGGGGCATCGTTTCTCTCGCGCCGAATTCCATCGAGCTGGGAAATCGCTCATTTTTGCGTCGCCAAATATCGTACGAACGCCGTGAAACTTCCACAGGCTTTTTCAGCAGATTTGCACGTGCACTCAAAAAAGTCAAAATTTGTACACATAGACCCCATCAAACGGGAGAAATTGGCCCGGATTGCTCTCATGTGCGTTACGGGGCATCGTTTCTCTCGCGCCGAATTCTCTCGAGCTGGGAAATCGCTCATTTTTGCGTCGCCAAATATCGTACGAACGCCGTGAAACTTCCACAGGCTTTTTCAGCAGATTTGCACGTGCACTCAAAAAAGTCAAAATTTGTACACATAGACCCCATCAAACGGGAGAGAAATTGGCCGGGATTGCTCTCATGTGCGTTACGGGGCATCGTTTCTCTCGCTCCGAATTCCATCGAGCTGGGAAATCGCTCATTTTTGCGTCGCCAAATATCGTACGAACGCCGTGAAACTTCCACAGGCTTTTTCAGCAGATTTGCACGTGCACTCAAAAAAGTCAAAATTTTTACACATAGACCCCATCAAACGGGAGAAATTGGCCGGGATTGCTCTCATGTGCGTTACGGGGCATCGTTTCTCTCGCGCCGAATTCCATCGAGCTGGGAAATCGCTCATTTTTGCGTCGCCAAATATCGTACGAACGCCGTGAAACTTCCACAGGCTTTTCCAGCAGATTTGCACCTGCACTCAAAAAAGTCAAAATTTTTACACATAGACCCCATCAAACGGGAGAAATTGGCCCGGATTGCTCTCATGTGCGTTACGGGGCATCGTTTCTCTCGCTCCGAATTCCATCGAGCTTGGAAATCGCTCATTTTTGCGTCGCCAAATATCGTACGAACGCCGTGAAACTTCCACAGGCTTTTCCAGCAGATTTGCACCTGCACTCAAAAAAGTCAAAATTTTTACACATAGACCCCATCAAACGGGAGAAATTGGCCCGGATTGCTCTCATGTGCGTTACGGGGCATCGTTTCTCTCGCGCCGAATTCTCTCGAGCTGGGAAATCGCTCATTTTTGCGTCGCCAAATATCGTACGAACGCCGTGAAACTTCCACAGGCTTTTTCAGCAGATTTGCACCTGCACTCAAAAAAGTCAAAATTTGTACACATAGACCCCATCAAACGGGAGAAATTGGCCGGGATTGCTCTCATGTGCGTTACGGGGCATCGTTTCTCTCGCTCCGAATTCCATCGAGCTGGGAAATCGCTCATTTTTGCGTCGCCAAATATCGTACGAACGCCGTGAAACTTCCACAGGCTTTTTCAGCAGATTTGCACGTGCACTCAAAAAAGTCAAAATTTGTACACATAGACCCCATCAAACGGGAGAAATTGGCCGGGATTGCTCTCATGTGCGTTACGGGGCATCGTTTCTCTCGCGCCGAATTCCATCGAGCTGGGAAATCGCTCATTTTTGCGTCGCCAAATATCGTACGAACGCCGTGAAACTTCCACAGGCTTTTCCAGCAGATTTGCACGTGCACTCAAAAAAGTCAAAATTTTTACACATAGACCCCATCAAACGGGAGAAATTGGCCCGGATTGCTCTCATGTGCGTTACGGGGCATCGTTTCTCTCGCGCCGAATTCTCTCGAGCTGGGAAATCGCTCATTTTTGCGTCGCCAAATATCGTACGAACGCCGTGAAACTTCCACAGGCTTTTCCAGCAGATTTGCACGTGCACTCAAAAAAGTCAAAATTTTTACACATAGACCCCATCAAACGGGAGAAATTGGCCGGGATTGCTCTCATGTGCGTTACGGGGCATCGTTTCTCTCGCTCCGAATTCCATCGAGCTGGGAAATCGCTCATTTTTGCGTCGCCAAATATCGTACGAACGCCGTGAAACTTCCACAGGCTTTTTCAGCAGATTTGCACGTGCACTCAAAAAAGTCAAAATTTTTACACATAGACCCCATCAAACGGGAGAAATTGGCCGGGATTGCTCTCATGTGCGTTACGGGGCATCGTTTCTCTCGCGCCGAATTCCATCGAGCTGGGAAATCGCTCATTTTTGCGTCGCCAAATATCGTACGAACGCCGTGAAACTTCCACAGGCTTTTCCAGCAGATTGGCACGTGCACTCAAAAAAGTCAAAATTTGTACACATAGACCCCATCAAACGGGAGAAATTGGCCGGGATTGCTCTCATGTGCGTTACGGGGCATCGTTTCTCTCGCTCCGAATTCCATCGAGCTGGGAAATCGCTCATTTTTGCGTCGCCAAATATCGTACGAACGCCGTGAAACTTCCACAGGCTTTTCCAGCAGATTTGCACCTGCACTCAAAAAAGTCAAAATTTTTACACATAGACCCCATCAAACGGGAGAAATTGGCCCGGATTGCTCTCATGTGCGTTACGGGGCATCGTTTCTCTCGCGCCGAATTCTCTCGAGCTGGGAAATCGCTCATTTTTGCGTCGCCAAATATCGTACGAACGCCGTGAAACTTCCACAGGCTTTTTCAGCAGATTTGCACCTGCACTCAAAAAAGTCAAAATTTTTACACATAGACCCCATCAAACGGGAGAAATTGGCCCGGATTGCTCTCATGTGCGTTACGGGGCATCGTTTCTCTCGCGCCGAATTCCATCGAGCTGGGAAATCGCTCATTTTTGCGTCGCCAAATATCGTACGAACGCCGTGAAACTTCCACAGGCTTTTTCAGCAGATTTGCACGTGCACTCAAAAAAGTCAAAATTTGTACACATAGACCCCATCAAACGGGAGAAATTGGCCCGGATTGCTCTCATGTGCGTTACGGGGCATCGTTTCTCTCGCGCCGAATTCTCTCGAGCTGGGAAATCGCTCATTTTTGCGTCGCCAAATATCGTACGAACGCCGTGAAACTTCCACAGGCTTTTTCAGCAGATTTGCACCTGCACTCAAAAAAGTCAAAATTTTTACACATAGACCCCATCAAACGGGAGAAATTGGCCCGGATTGCTCTCATGTGCGTTACGGGGCATCGTTTCTGTCGCGCCGAATTCCATCGAGCTGGGAAATCGCTCATTTTTGCGTCGCCAAATATCGTACGAACGCCGTGAAACTTCCACAGGCTTTTCCAGCAGATTTGCACGTGCACTCAAAAAAGTCAAAATTTTTACACATAGACCCCATCAAACGGGAGAAATTGGCCCGGATTGCTCTCATGTGCGTTACGGGGCATCGTTTCTCTCGCGCCGAATTCTCTCGAGCTGGGAAATCGCTCATTTTTGCGTCGCCAAATATCGTACGAACGCCGTGAAACTTCCACAGGCTTTTTCAGCAGATTTGCACGTGCACTCAAAAAAGTCAAAATTTTTACACATAGACCCCATCAAACGGGAGAAATTGGCCGGGATTGCTCTCATGTGCGTTACGGGGCATCGTTTCTCTCGCTCCGAATTCCATCGAGCTGGGAAATCGCTCATTTTTGCGTCGCCAAATATCGTACGAACGCCGTGAAACTTCCACAGGCTTTTTCAGCAGATTTGCACGTGCACTCAAAAAAGTCAAAATTTTTACACATAGACCCCATCAAACGGGAGAAATTGGCCGGGATTGCTCTCATGTGCGTTACGGGGCATCGTTTCTCTCGCGCCGAATTCCATCGAGCTGGGAAATCGCTCATTTTTGCGTCGCCAAATATCGTACGAACGCCGTGAAACTTCCACAGGCTTTTTCAGCAGATTGGCACGTGCACTCAAAAAAGTCAAAATTTGTACACATAGACCCCATCAAACGGGAGAAATTGGCCGGGATTGCTCTCATGTGCGTTACGGGGCATCGTTTCTCTCGCTCCGAATTCCATCGAGCTGGGAAATCGCTCATTTTTGCGTCGCCAAATATCGTACGAACGCCGTGAAACTTCCACAGGCTTTTCCAGCAGATTTGCACCTGCACTCAAAAAAGTCAAAATTTTTACACATAGACCCCATCAAACGGGAGAAATTGGCCCGGATTGCTCTCATGTGCGTTACGGGGCATCGTTTCTCTCGCGCCGAATTCTCTCGAGCTGGGAAATCGCTCATTTTTGCGTCGCCAAATATCGTACGAACGCCGTGAAACTTCCACAGGCTTTTTCAGCAGATTTGCACGTGCACTCAAAAAAGTCAAAATTTTTACACATAGACCCCATCAAACGGGAGAAATTGGCCCGGATTGCTCTCATGTGCGTTACGGGGCATCGTTTCTGTCGCGCCGAATTCCATCGAGCTGGGAAATCGCTCATTTTTGCGTCGCCAAATATCGTACGAACGCCGTGAAACTTCCACAGGCTTTTTCAGCAGATTTGCACGTGCACTCAAAAAAGTCAAAATTTGTACACATAGACCCCATCAAACGGGAGAAATTGGCCCGGATTGCTCTCATGTGCGTTACGGGGCATCGTTTCTCTCGCGCCGAATTCTCTCGAGCTGGGAAATCGCTCATTTTTGCGTCGCCAAATATCGTACGAACGCCGTGAAACTTCCACAGGCTTTTTCAGCAGATTTGCACGTGCACTCAAAAAAGTCAAAATTTTTACACATAGACCCCATCAAACGGGAGAAATTGGCCCGGATTGCTCTCATGTGCGTTACGGGGCATCGTTTCTGTCGCGCCGAATTCCATCGAGCTGGGAAATCGCTCATTTTTGCGTCGCCAAATATCGTACGAACGCCGTGAAACTTCCACAGGCTTTTCCAGCAGATTTGCACGTGCACTCAAAAAAGTCAAAATTTTTACACATAGACCCCATCAAACGGGAGAAATTGGCCGGGATTGCTCTCATGTGCGTTACGGGGCATCGTTTCTCTCGCGCCGAATTCCATCGAGCTGGGAAATCGCTCATTTTTGCGTCGCCAAATATCGTACGAACGCCGTGAAACTTCCACAGGCTTTTCCAGCAGATTTGCACGTGCACTCAAAAAAGTCAAAATTTTTACACATAGACCCCATCAAACGGGAGAAATTGGCCCGGATTGCTCTCATGTGCGTTACGGGGCATCGTTTCTCTCGCGCCGAATTCTCTCGAGCTGGGAAATCGCTCATTTTTGCGTCGCCAAATATCGTACGAACGCCGTGAAACTTCCACAGGCTTTTTCAGCAGATTTGCACCTGCACTCCAAAAAGTCAAAATTTTTACACATAGACCCCATCAAACGGGAGAAATTGGCCCGGATTGCTCTCATGTGCGTTACGGGGCATCGTTTCTCTCGCTCCGAATTCCATCGAGCTTGGAAATCGCTCATTTTTGCGTCGCCAAATATCGTACGAACGCCGTGAAACTTCCACAGGCTTTTCCAGCAGATTTGCACCTGCACTCAAAAAAGTCAAAATTTTTACACATAGACCCCATCAAACGGGAGAAATTGGCCCGGATTGCTCTCATGTGCGTTACGGGGCATCGTTTCTGTCGCGCCGAATTCCATCGAGCTGGGAAATCGCTCATTTTTGCGTCGCCAAATATCGTACGAACGCCGTGAAACTTCCACAGGCTTTTCCAGCAGATTGGCACGTGCACTCAAAAAAGTCAAAATTTGTACACATAGACCCCATCAAACGGGAGAA
>NW_027615257.1:5000-22500 GCF_965212315.1 Lampetra planeri | reverse complement strand
CCACCACAAGGAGGGGCCTCGCTTTGTCGTGTATGCTACCCCCGTTTGGCAACCTGACGGTGCTGAAAGCTCACAAAACACAGGGCTTCCCACAAGGCCAGCCACTTTGAGGCAGCTGTAAGCGCACCACACACACCCTACGTGGGGTGGGGAGGGAAGGAGCAGGGGTCGACCCCACATGCCTGCAAACCTCTAGAGCGGCCTTACAATGCTCGCTACTCTATGGACCGGCAACGGCAATTGAAACAACCCTAAAATTCTTGCACAGTTGGCAGCCTTCCTTGGCACAAGACCAAACAGCGCAGCGAACCCGTGCAGCACCAACCCAAGGGGACAGCCTTCCCCACACACTCTGGAGGAGAAGAGGCTCCCTCGGGCTGAGTCACACAGCTCAAGATACTCGCTCATTCACGGAAAACTTGGGAAACAAAACCTGCTGACACACACCACTTATGCATCGCATGAAGATTGCCATTGTCCATACACTTGTGCAGGTGCGATGGAAATATTTTCTCGTTTTGGTGTATGCTATATTTTTACAGACAGCTACCGACAAACGGTAGAAATTAGCGGGGATAGGCCTCAGACATTACCCAAAGCTCCGGGAACGTGAGCGACGCAAGACGAATGGGCATTTTAAAGCAGATCTATGGCAGTTACTGACAGTGCCTGGCGTGGGTTACTTGTCTCCGTTGTCGAGAGGGGAAGACGACCCATGTATATGTAAAGGGCGATTTTTTTAGCAACCGTTAAGGCTGTTTTTCCCCTTCACTTGTATCGAGAGGGAAGCAAAGAACATGTATGGCGTGTACGTTTTTTTACGAATTTTCATTAGCAATCTAACGACATGAATTGCGAAGACGTTTTTTGAACAATTGTATTCCTTTCCCAAAACATCGAGTGCTAGTGTATAAAACCGCTAGAGAAAATAAATTGGCAGGCGAAACTTAAAAAGGAGAGACCCATGAACAGCATGGCCAGGCGGCTCACCTCGACGTTTTTCCCCCGAGCAAAGTCCGCCGAGACCCCCTGTATCCCACGGGGATGTACTGGCGTGCACTTAAAGGTTGATGCCGCTCTGTTACTTGGGAAACGAACCACAAGCCAAATCCAGCTAATTTGTGAATGACTTAGCTCTCCTGCTTTCTCGAGAACGTGCTTTTTTCGTCGGATGAAACTTCCACAGGCTTTTCCAGCAGATTTGCACCTGCACTCAAAAAAGTCAAAATTTTTACACATAGACCCCATCAAACGGGAGAAATTGGCCCGGATTGCTCTCATGTGCGTTACGGGGCATCGTTTCTCTCGCGCCGAATTCTCTCGAGCTGGGAAATCGCTCATTTTTGCGTCGCCAAATATCGTACGAACGCCGTGAAACTTCCACAGGCTTTTTCAGCAGATTTGCACGTGCACTCAAAAAAGTCAAAATTTTTACACATAGACCCCATCAAACGGGAGAAATTGGCCCGGATTGCTCTCATGTGCGTTACGGGGCATCGTTTCTCTCGCGCCGAATTCCATCGAGCTGGGAAATCGCTCATTTTTGCGTCGCCAAATATCGTACGAACGCCGTGAAACTTCCACAGGCTTTTTCAGCAGATTTGCACCTGCACTCAAAAAAGTCAAAATTTTTACACATAGACCCCATCAAACGGGAGAAATTGGCCCGGATTGCTCTCATGTGCGTTACGGGGCATCGTTTCTCTCGCGCCGAATTCTCTCGAGCTGGGAAATCGCTCATTTTTGCGTCGCCAAATATCGTACGAACGCCGTGAAACTTCCACAGGCTTTTTCAGCAGATTTGCACGTGCACTCAAAAAAGTCAAAATTTTTACACATAGACCCCATCAAACGGGAGAAATTGGCCCGGATTGCTCTCATGTGCGTTACGGGGCATCGTTTCTGTCGCGCCGAATTCCATCGAGCTGGGAAATCGCTCATTTTTGCGTCGCCAAATATCGTACGAACGCCGTGAAACTTCCACAGGCTTTTTCAGCAGATTTGCACGTGCACTCAAAAAAGTCAAAATTTGTACACATAGACCCCATCAAACGGGAGAAATTGGCCCGGATTGCTCTCATGTGCGTTACGGGGCATCGTTTCTCTCGCGCCGAATTCTCTCGAGCTGGGAAATCGCTCATTTTTGCGTCGCCAAATATCGTACGAACGCCGTGAAACTTCCACAGGCTTTTTCAGCAGATTTGCACGTGCACTCAAAAAAGTCAAAATTTTTACACATAGACCCCATCAAACGGGAGAAATTGGCCGGGATTGCTCTCATGTGCGTTACGGGGCATCGTTTCTCTCGCGCCGAATTCCATCGAGCTGGGAAATCGCTCATTTTTGCGTCGCCAAATATCGTACGAACGCCGTGAAACTTCCACAGGCTTTTCCAGCAGATTTGCACGTGCACTCAAAAAAGTCAAAATTTTTACACATAGACCCCATCAAACGGGAGAAATTGGCCCGGATTGCTCTCATGTGCGTTACGGGGCATCGTTTCTCTCGCGCCGAATTCTCTCGAGCTGGGAAATCGCTCATTTTTGCGTCGCCAAATATCGTACGAACGCCGTGAAACTTCCACAGGCTTTTTCAGCAGATTTGCACCTGCACTCAAAAAAGTCAAAATTTTTACACATAGACCCCATCAAACGGGAGAAATTGGCCCGGATTGCTCTCATGTGCGTTACGGGGCATCGTTTCTCTCGCTCCGAATTCCATCGAGCTTGGAAATCGCTCATTTTTGCGTCGCCAAATATCGTACGAACGCCGTGAAACTTCCACAGGCTTTTCCAGCAGATTTGCACCTGCACTCAAAAAAGTCAAAATTTTTACACATAGACCCCATCAAACGGGAGAAATTGGCCCGGATTGCTCTCATGTGCGTTACGGGGCATCGTTTCTCTCGCGCCGAATTCTCTCGAGCTGGGAAATCGCTCATTTTTGCGTCGCCAAATATCGTACGAACGCCGTGAAACTTCCACAGGCTTTTTCAGCAGATTTGCACCTGCACTCAAAAAAGTCAAAATTTGTACACATAGACCCCATCAAACGGGAGAAATTGGCCGGGATTGCTCTCATGTGCGTTACGGGGCATCGTTTCTCTCGCTCCGAATTCCATCGAGCTGGGAAATCGCTCATTTTTGCGTCGCCAAATATCGTACGAACGCCGTGAAACTTCCACAGGCTTTTTCAGCAGATTTGCACGTGCACTCAAAAAAGTCAAAATTTGTACACATAGACCCCATCAAACGGGAGAAATTGGCCGGGATTGCTCTCATGTGCGTTACGGGGCATCGTTTCTCTCGCGCCGAATTCCATCGAGCTGGGAAATCGCTCATTTTTGCGTCGCCAAATATCGTACGAACGCCGTGAAACTTCCACAGGCTTTTCCAGCAGATTTGCACGTGCACTCAAAAAAGTCAAAATTTTTACACATAGACCCCATCAAACGGGAGAAATTGGCCCGGATTGCTCTCATGTGCGTTACGGGGCATCGTTTCTCTCGCGCCGAATTCTCTCGAGCTGGGAAATCGCTCATTTTTGCGTCGCCAAATATCGTACGAACGCCGTGAAACTTCCACAGGCTTTTTCAGCAGATTTGCACCTGCACTCAAAAAAGTCAAAATTTTTACACATAGACCCCATCAAACGGGAGAAATTGGCCCGGATTGCTCTCATGTGCGTTACGGGGCATCGTTTCTCTCGCTCCGAATTCCATCGAGCTTGGAAATCGCTCATTTTTGCGTCGCCAAATATCGTACGAACGCCGTGAAACTTCCACAGGCTTTTCCAGCAGATTTGCACCTGCACTCAAAAAAGTCAAAATTTTTACACATAGACCCCATCAAACGGGAGAAATTGGCCCGGATTGCTCTCATGTGCGTTACGGGGCATCGTTTCTGTCGCGCCGAATTCCATCGAGCTGGGAAATCGCTCATTTTTGCGTCGCCAAATATCGTACGAACGCCGTGAAACTTCCACAGGCTTTTCCAGCAGATTTGCACGTGCACTCAAAAAAGTCAAAATTTTTACACATAGACCCCATCAAACGGGAGAAATTGGCCCGGATTGCTCTCATGTGCGTTACGGGGCATCGTTTCTCTCGCGCCGAATTCTCTCGAGCTGGGAAATCGCTCATTTTTGCGTCGCCAAATATCGTACGAACGCCGTGAAACTTCCACAGGCTTTTTCAGCAGATTTGCACCTGCACTCAAAAAAGTCAAAATTTTTACACATAGACCCCATCAAACGGGAGAAATTGGCCCGGATTGCTCTCATGTGCGTTACGGGGCATCGTTTCTCTCGCTCCGAATTCCATCGAGCTTGGAAATCGCTCATTTTTGCGTCGCCAAATATCGTACGAACGCCGTGAAACTTCCACAGGCTTTTCCAGCAGATTTGCACCTGCACTCAAAAAAGTCAAAATTTTTACACATAGACCCCATCAAACGGGAGAAATTGGCCGGGATTGCTCTCATGTGCGTTACGGGGCATCGTTTCTCTCGCTCCGAATTCCATCGAGCTGGGAAATCGCTCATTTTTGCGTCGCCAAATATCGTACGAACGCCGTGAAACTTCCACAGGCTTTTTCAGCAGATTTGCACGTGCACTCAAAAAAGTCAAAATTTGTACACATAGACCCCATCAAACGGGAGAAATTGGCCGGGATTGCTCTCATGTGCGTTACGGGGCATCGTTTCTCTCGCGCCGAATTCCATCGAGCTGGGAAATCGCTCATTTTTGCGTCGCCAAATATCGTACGAACGCCGTGAAACTTCCACAGGCTTTTTCAGCAGATTTGCACGTGCACTCAAAAAAGTCAAAATTTTTACACATAGACCCCATCAAACGGGAGAAATTGGCCGGGATTGCTCTCATGTGCGTTACGGGGCATCGTTTCTCTCGCTCCGAATTCCATCGAGCTGGGAAATCGCTCATTTTTGCGTCGCCAAATATCGTACGAACGCCGTGAAACTTCCACAGGCTTTTTCAGCAGATTTGCACGTGCACTCAAAAAAGTCAAAATTTTTACACATAGACCCCATCAAACGGGAGAAATTGGCCGGGATTGCTCTCATGTGCGTTACGGGGCATCGTTTCTCTCGCGCCGAATTCCATCGAGCTGGGAAATCGCTCATTTTTGCGTCGCCAAATATCGTACGAACGCCGTGAAACTTCCACAGGCTTTTCCAGCAGATTGGCACGTGCACTCAAAAAAGTCAAAATTTGTACACATAGACCCCATCAAACGGGAGAAATTGGCCGGGATTGCTCTCATGTGCGTTACGGGGCATCGTTTCTCTCGCTCCGAATTCCATCGAGCTGGGAAATCGCTCATTTTTGCGTCGCCAAATATCGTACGAACGCCGTGAAACTTCCACAGGCTTTTCCAGCAGATTTGCACCTGCACTCAAAAAAGTCAAAATTTTTACACATAGACCCCATCAAACGGGAGAAATTGGCCCGGATTGCTCTCATGTGCGTTACGGGGCATCGTTTCTCTCGCGCCGAATTCTCTCGAGCTGGGAAATCGCTCATTTTTGCGTCGCCAAATATCGTACGAACGCCGTGAAACTTCCACAGGCTTTTTCAGCAGATTTGCACCTGCACTCAAAAAAGTCAAAATTTTTACACATAGACCCCATCAAACGGGAGAAATTGGCCCGGATTGCTCTCATGTGCGTTACGGGGCATCGTTTCTCTCGCGCCGAATTCCATCGAGCTGGGAAATCGCTCATTTTTGCGTCGCCAAATATCGTACGAACGCCGTGAAACTTCCACAGGCTTTTTCAGCAGATTTGCACGTGCACTCAAAAAAGTCAAAATTTTTACACATAGACCCCATCAAACGGGAGAAATTGGCCCGGATTGCTCTCATGTGCGTTACGGGGCATCGTTTCTCTCGCGCCGAATTCTCTCGAGCTGGGAAATCGCTCATTTTTGCGTCGCCAAATATCGTACGAACGCCGTGAAACTTCCACAGGCTTTTTCAGCAGATTTGCACGTGCACTCAAAAAAGTCAAAATTTGTACACATAGACCCCATCAAACGGGAGAAATTGGCCGGGATTGCTCTCATGTGCGTTACGGGGCATCGTTTCTCTCGCTCCGAATTCCATCGAGCTGGGAAATCGCTCATTTTTGCGTCGCCAAATATCGTACGAACGCCGTGAAACTTCCACAGGCTTTTTCAGCAGATTTGCACGTGCACTCAAAAAAGTCAAAATTTTTACACATAGACCCCATCAAACGGGAGAAATTGGCCGGGATTGCTCTCATGTGCGTTACGGGGCATCGTTTCTCTCGCGCCGAATTCCATCGAGCTGGGAAATTGCTCATTTTTGCGTCGCCAAATATCGTACGAACGCCGTGAAACTTCCACAGGCTTTTCCAGCAGATTTGCACGTGCACTCAAAAAAGTCAAAATTTTTACACATAGACCCCATCAAACGGGAGAAATTGGCCCGGATTGCTCTCATGTGCGTTACGGGGCATCGTTTCTCTCGCGCCGAATTCTCTCGAGCTGGGAAATCGCTCATTTTTGCGTCGCCAAATATCGTACGAACGCCGTGAAACTTCCACAGGCTTTTTCAGCAGATTTGCACCTGCACTCCAAAAAGTCAAAATTTTTACACATAGACCCCATCAAACGGGAGAAATTGGCCCGGATTGCTCTCATGTGCGTTACGGGGCATCGTTTCTCTCGCTCCGAATTCCATCGAGCTTGGAAATCGCTCATTTTTGCGTCGCCAAATATCGTACGAACGCCGTGAAACTTCCACAGGCTTTTCCAGCAGATTTGCACCTGCACTCAAAAAAGTCAAAATTTTTACACATAGACCCCATCAAACGGGAGAAATTGGCCCGGATTGCTCTCATGTGCGTTACGGGGCATCGTTTCTGTCGCGCCGAATTCCATCGAGCTGGGAAATCGCTCATTTTTGCGTCGCCAAATATCGTACGAACGCCGTGAAACTTCCACAGGCTTTTCCAGCAGATTGGCACGTGCACTCAAAAAAGTCAAAATTTGTACACATAGACCCCATCAAACGGGAGAAATTGGCCGGGATTGCTCTCATGTGCGTTACGGGGCATCGTTTCTCTCGCTCCGAATTCCATCGAGCTGGGAAATCGCTCATTTTTGCGTCGCCAAATATCGTACGAACGCCGTGAAACTTCCACAGGCTTTTTCAGCAGATTTGCACGTGCACTCAAAAAAGTCAAAATTTGTACACATAGACCCCATCAAACGGGAGAAATTGGCCCGGATTGCTCTCATGTGCGTTACGGGGCATCGTTTCTCTCGCGCCGAATTCCATCGAGCTGGGAAATCGCTCATTTTTGCGTCGCCAAATATCGTACGAACGCCGTGAAACTTCCACAGGCTTTTCCAGCAGATTTGCACCTGCACTCAAAAAAGTCAAAATTTTTACACATAGACCCCATCAAACGGGAGAAATTGGCCCGGATTGCTCTCATGTGTGTTACGGGGCATCGTTTCTCTCGCGCCGAATTCTCTCGAGCTGGGAAATCGCTCATTTTTGCGTCGCCAAATATCGTACGAACGCCGTGAAACTTCCACAGGCTTTTTCAGCAGATTTGCACCTGCACTCAAAAAAGTCAAAATTTTTACACATAGACCCCATCAAACGGGAGAAATTGGCCCGGATTGCTCTCATGTGCGTTACGGGGCATCGTTTCTCTCGCGCCGAATTCCATCGAGCTGGGAAATCGCTCATTTTTGCGTCGCCAAATATCGTACGAACGCCGTGAAACTTCCACAGGCTTTTTCAGCAGATTTGCACGTGCACTCAAAAAAGTCAAAATTTTTACACATAGACCCCATCAAACGGGAGAAATTGGCCCGGATTGCTCTCATGTGCGTTACGGGGCATCGTTTCTCTCGCGCCGAATTCTCTCGAGCTGGGAAATCGCTCATTTTTGCGTCGCCAAATATCGTACGAACGCCGTGAAACTTCCACAGGCTTTTTCAGCAGATTTGCACGTGCACTCAAAAAAGTCAAAATTTGTACACATAGACCCCATCAAACGGGAGAAATTGGCCGGGATTGCTCTCATGTGCGTTACGGGGCATCGTTTCTCTCGCTCCGAATTCCATCGAGCTGGGAAATCGCTCATTTTTGCGTCGCCAAATATCGTACGAACGCCGTGAAACTTCCACAGGCTTTTTCAGCAGATTTGCACGTGCACTCAAAAAAGTCAAAATTTTTACACATAGACCCCATCAAACGGGAGAAATTGGCCGGGATTGCTCTCATGTGCGTTACGGGGCATCGTTTCTCTCGCGCCGAATTCCATCGAGCTGGGAAATCGCTCATTTTTGCGTCGCCAAATATCGTACGAACGCCGTGAAACTTCCACAGGCTTTTCCAGCAGATTTGCACCTGCACTCAAAAAAGTCAAAATTTTTACACATAGACCCCATCAAACGGGAGAAATTGGCCCGGATTGCTCTCATGTGCGTTACGGGGCATCGTTTCTCTCGCTCCGAATTCCATCGAGCTTGGAAATCGCTCATTTTTGCGTCGCCAAATATCGTACGAACGCCGTGAAACTTCCACAGGCTTTTCCAGCAGATTTGCACCTGCACTCAAAAAAGTCAAAATTTTTACACATAGACCCCATCAAACGGGAGAAATTGGCCCGGATTGCTCTCATGTGCGTTACGGGGCATCGTTTCTCTCGCGCCGAATTCTCTCGAGCTGGGAAATCGCTCATTTTTGCGTCGCCAAATATCGTACGAACGCCGTGAAACTTCCACAGGCTTTTTCAGCAGATTTGCACCTGCACTCAAAAAAGTCAAAATTTGTACACATAGACCCCATCAAACGGGAGAAATTGGCCCGGATTGCTCTCATGTGCGTTACGGGGCATCGTTTCTCTCGCTCCGAATTCCATCGAGCTTGGAAATCGCTCATTTTTGCGTCGCCAAATATCGTACGAACGCCGTGAAACTTCCACAGGCTTTTCCAGCAGATTTGCACCTGCACTCAAAAAAGTCAAAATTTTTACACATAGACCCCATCAAACGGGAGAAATTGGCCCGGATTGCTCTCATGTGCGTTACGGGGCATCGTTTCTGTCGCGCCGAATTCCATCGAGCTGGGAAATCGCTCATTTTTGCGTCGCCAAATATCGTACGAACGCCGTGAAACTTCCACAGGCTTTTCCAGCAGATTGGCACGTGCACTCAAAAAAGTCAAAATTTGTACACATAGACCCCATCAAACGGGAGAAATTGGCCGGGATTGCTCTCATGTGCGTTACGGGGCATCGTTTCTCTCGCTCCGAATTCCATCGAGCTGGGAAATCGCTCATTTTTGCGTCGCCAAATATCGTACGAACGCCGTGAAACTTCCACAGGCTTTTTCAGCAGATTTGCACCTGCACTCAAAAAAGTCAAAATTTTTACACATAGACCCCATCAAACGGGAGAAATTGGCCCGGATTGCTCTCATGTGCGTTACGGGGCATCGTTTCTCTCGCGCCGAATTCCATCGAGCTGGGAAATCGCTCATTTTTGCGTCGCCAAATATCGTACGAACGCCGTGAAACTTCCACAGGCTTTTTCAGCAGATTTGCACGTGCACTCAAAAAAGTCAAAATTTGTACACATAGACCCCATCAAACGGGAGAAATTGGCCCGGATTGCTCTCATGTGCGTTACGGGGCATCGTTTCTCTCGCGCCGAATTCTCTCGAGCTGGGAAATCGCTCATTTTTGCGTCGCCAAATATCGTACGAACGCCGTGAAACTTCCACAGGCTTTTTCAGCAGATTTGCACGTGCACTCAAAAAAGTCAAAATTTGTACACATAGACCCCATCAAACGGGAGAAATTGGCCGGGATTGCTCTCATGTGCGTTACGGGGCATCGTTTCTCTCGCTCCGAATTCCATCGAGCTGGGAAATCGCTCATTTTTGCGTCGCCAAATATCGTACGAACGCCGTGAAACTTCCACAGGCTTTTTCAGCAGATTTGCACGTGCACTCAAAAAAGTCAAAATTTTTACACATAGACCCCATCAAACGGGAGAAATTGGCCGGGATTGCTCTCATGTGCGTTACGGGGCATCGTTTCTCTCGCGCCGAATTCCATCGAGCTGGGAAATCGCTCATTTTTGCGTCGCCAAATATCGTACGAACGCCGTGAAACTTCCACAGGCTTTTCCAGCAGATTTGCACCTGCACTCAAAAAAGTCAAAATTTTTACACATAGACCCCATCAAACGGGAGAAATTGGCCCGGATTGCTCTCATGTGCGTTACGGGGCATCGTTTCTCTCGCTCCGAATTCCATCGAGCTTGGAAATCGCTCATTTTTGCGTCGCCAAATATCGTACGAACGCCGTGAAACTTCCACAGGCTTTTCCAGCAGATTTGCACCTGCACTCAAAAAAGTCAAAATTTTTACACATAGACCCCATCAAACGGGAGAAATTGGCCCGGATTGCTCTCATGTGCGTTACGGGGCATCGTTTCTCTCGCGCCGAATTCTCTCGAGCTGGGAAATCGCTCATTTTTGCGTCGCCAAATATCGTACGAACGCCGTGAAACTTCCACAGGCTTTTTCAGCAGATTTGCACCTGCACTCAAAAAAGTCAAAATTTGTACACATAGACCCCATCAAACGGGAGAAATTGGCCGGGATTGCTCTCATGTGCGTTACGGGGCATCGTTTCTCTCGCTCCGAATTCCATCGAGCTGGGAAATCGCTCATTTTTGCGTCGCCAAATATCGTACGAACGCCGTGAAACTTCCACAGGCTTTTTCAGCAGATTTGCACGTGCACTCAAAAAAGTCAAAATTTGTACACATAGACCCCATCAAACGGGAGAAATTGGCCGGGATTGCTCTCATGTGCGTTACGGGGCATCGTTTCTCTCGCGCCGAATTCCATCGAGCTGGGAAATCGCTCATTTTTGCGTCGCCAAATATCGTACGAACGCCGTGAAACTTCCACAGGCTTTTCCAGCAGATTTGCACGTGCACTCAAAAAAGTCAAAATTTTTACACATAGACCCCATCAAACGGGAGAAATTGGCCCGGATTGCTCTCATGTGCGTTACGGGGCATCGTTTCTCTCGCGCCGAATTCTCTCGAGCTGGGAAATCGCTCATTTTTGCGTCGCCAAATATCGTACGAACGCCGTGAAACTTCCACAGGCTTTTCCAGCAGATTTGCACGTGCACTCAAAAAAGTCAAAATTTTTACACATAGACCCCATCAAACGGGAGAAATTGGCCGGGATTGCTCTCATGTGCGTTACGGGGCATCGTTTCTCTCGCTCCGAATTCCATCGAGCTGGGAAATCGCTCATTTTTGCGTCGCCAAATATCGTACGAACGCCGTGAAACTTCCACAGGCTTTTTCAGCAGATTTGCACGTGCACTCAAAAAAGTCAAAATTTTTACACATAGACCCCATCAAACGGGAGAAATTGGCCGGGATTGCTCTCATGTGCGTTACGGGGCATCGTTTCTCTCGCGCCGAATTCCATCGAGCTGGGAAATCGCTCATTTTTGCGTCGCCAAATATCGTACGAACGCCGTGAAACTTCCACAGGCTTTTCCAGCAGATTGGCACGTGCACTCAAAAAAGTCAAAATTTGTACACATAGACCCCATCAAACGGGAGAAATTGGCCGGGATTGCTCTCATGTGCGTTACGGGGCATCGTTTCTCTCGCTCCGAATTCCATCGAGCTGGGAAATCGCTCATTTTTGCGTCGCCAAATATCGTACGAACGCCGTGAAACTTCCACAGGCTTTTCCAGCAGATTTGCACCTGCACTCAAAAAAGTCAAAATTTTTACACATAGACCCCATCAAACGGGAGAAATTGGCCCGGATTGCTCTCATGTGCGTTACGGGGCATCGTTTCTCTCGCGCCGAATTCTCTCGAGCTGGGAAATCGCTCATTTTTGCGTCGCCAAATATCGTACGAACGCCGTGAAACTTCCACAGGCTTTTTCAGCAGATTTGCACCTGCACTCAAAAAAGTCAAAATTTTTACACATAGACCCCATCAAACGGGAGAAATTGGCCCGGATTGCTCTCATGTGCGTTACGGGGCATCGTTTCTCTCGCGCCGAATTCCATCGAGCTGGGAAATCGCTCATTTTTGCGTCGCCAAATATCGTACGAACGCCGTGAAACTTCCACAGGCTTTTTCAGCAGATTTGCACGTGCACTCAAAAAAGTCAAAATTTGTACACATAGACCCCATCAAACGGGAGAAATTGGCCCGGATTGCTCTCATGTGCGTTACGGGGCATCGTTTCTCTCGCGCCGAATTCTCTCGAGCTGGGAAATCGCTCATTTTTGCGTCGCCAAATATCGTACGAACGCCGTGAAACTTCCACAGGCTTTTTCAGCAGATTTGCACCTGCACTCAAAAAAGTCAAAATTTTTACACATAGACCCCATCAAACGGGAGAAATTGGCCCGGATTGCTCTCATGTGCGTTACGGGGCATCGTTTCTGTCGCGCCGAATTCCATCGAGCTGGGAAATCGCTCATTTTTGCGTCGCCAAATATCGTACGAACGCCGTGAAACTTCCACAGGCTTTTCCAGCAGATTTGCACGTGCACTCAAAAAAGTCAAAATTTTTACACATAGACCCCATCAAACGGGAGAAATTGGCCCGGATTGCTCTCATGTGCGTTACGGGGCATCGTTTCTCTCGCGCCGAATTCTCTCGAGCTGGGAAATCGCTCATTTTTGCGTCGCCAAATATCGTACGAACGCCGTGAAACTTCCACAGGCTTTTTCAGCAGATTTGCACGTGCACTCAAAAAAGTCAAAATTTTTACACATAGACCCCATCAAACGGGAGAAATTGGCCGGGATTGCTCTCATGTGCGTTACGGGGCATCGTTTCTCTCGCTCCGAATTCCATCGAGCTGGGAAATCGCTCATTTTTGCGTCGCCAAATATCGTACGAACGCCGTGAAACTTCCACAGGCTTTTTCAGCAGATTTGCACGTGCACTCAAAAAAGTCAAAATTTTTACACATAGACCCCATCAAACGGGAGAAATTGGCCGGGATTGCTCTCATGTGCGTTACGGGGCATCGTTTCTCTCGCGCCGAATTCCATCGAGCTGGGAAATCGCTCATTTTTGCGTCGCCAAATATCGTACGAACGCCGTGAAACTTCCACAGGCTTTTTCAGCAGATTGGCACGTGCACTCAAAAAAGTCAAAATTTGTACACATAGACCCCATCAAACGGGAGAAATTGGCCGGGATTGCTCTCATGTGCGTTACGGGGCATCGTTTCTCTCGCTCCGAATTCCATCGAGCTGGGAAATCGCTCATTTTTGCGTCGCCAAATATCGTACGAACGCCGTGAAACTTCCACAGGCTTTTCCAGCAGATTTGCACCTGCACTCAAAAAAGTCAAAATTTTTACACATAGACCCCATCAAACGGGAGAAATTGGCCCGGATTGCTCTCATGTGCGTTACGGGGCATCGTTTCTCTCGCGCCGAATTCTCTCGAGCTGGGAAATCGCTCATTTTTGCGTCGCCAAATATCGTACGAACGCCGTGAAACTTCCACAGGCTTTTTCAGCAGATTTGCACGTGCACTCAAAAAAGTCAAAATTTTTACACATAGACCCCATCAAACGGGAGAAATTGGCCCGGATTGCTCTCATGTGCGTTACGGGGCATCGTTTCTGTCGCGCCGAATTCCATCGAGCTGGGAAATCGCTCATTTTTGCGTCGCCAAATATCGTACGAACGCCGTGAAACTTCCACAGGCTTTTTCAGCAGATTTGCACGTGCACTCAAAAAAGTCAAAATTTGTACACATAGACCCCATCAAACGGGAGAAATTGGCCCGGATTGCTCTCATGTGCGTTACGGGGCATCGTTTCTCTCGCGCCGAATTCTCTCGAGCTGGGAAATCGCTCATTTTTGCGTCGCCAAATATCGTACGAACGCCGTGAAACTTCCACAGGCTTTTTCAGCAGATTTGCACGTGCACTCAAAAAAGTCAAAATTTTTACACATAGACCCCATCAAACGGGAGAAATTGGCCCGGATTGCTCTCATGTGCGTTACGGGGCATCGTTTCTGTCGCGCCGAATTCCATCGAGCTGGGAAATCGCTCATTTTTGCGTCGCCAAATATCGTACGAACGCCGTGAAACTTCCACAGGCTTTTCCAGCAGATTTGCACGTGCACTCAAAAAAGTCAAAATTTTTACACATAGACCCCATCAAACGGGAGAAATTGGCCGGGATTGCTCTCATGTGCGTTACGGGGCATCGTTTCTCTCGCGCCGAATTCCATCGAGCTGGGAAATCGCTCATTTTTGCGTCGCCAAATATCGTACGAACGCCGTGAAACTTCCACAGGCTTTTCCAGCAGATTTGCACGTGCACTCAAAAAAGTCAAAATTTTTACACATAGACCCCATCAAACGGGAGAAATTGGCCCGGATTGCTCTCATGTGCGTTACGGGGCATCGTTTCTCTCGCGCCGAATTCTCTCGAGCTGGGAAATCGCTCATTTTTGCGTCGCCAAATATCGTACGAACGCCGTGAAACTTCCACAGGCTTTTTCAGCAGATTTGCACCTGCACTCCAAAAAGTCAAAATTTTTACACATAGACCCCATCAAACGGGAGAAATTGGCCCGGATTGCTCTCATGTGCGTTACGGGGCATCGTTTCTCTCGCTCCGAATTCCATCGAGCTTGGAAATCGCTCATTTTTGCGTCGCCAAATATCGTACGAACGCCGTGAAACTTCCACAGGCTTTTCCAGCAGATTTGCACCTGCACTCAAAAAAGTCAAAATTTTTACACATAGACCCCATCAAACGGGAGAAATTGGCCCGGATTGCTCTCATGTGCGTTACGGGGCATCGTTTCTGTCGCGCCGAATTCCATCGAGCTGGGAAATCGCTCATTTTTGCGTCGCCAAATATCGTACGAACGCCGTGAAACTTCCACAGGCTTTTCCAGCAGATTGGCACGTGCACTCAAAAAAGTCAAAATTTGTACACATAGACCCCATCAAACGGGAGAAATTGGCCGGGATTGCTCTCATGTGCGTTACGGGGCATCGTTTCTCTCGCTCCGAATTCCATCGAGCTGGGAAATCGCTCATTTTTGCGTCGCCAAATATCGTACGAACGCCGTGAAACTTCCACAGGCTTTTTCAGCAGATTTGCACGTGCACTCAAAAAAGTCAAAATTTGTACACATAGACCCCATCAAACGGGAGAAATTGGCCCGGATTGCTCTCATGTGCGTTACGGGGCATCGTTTCTCTCGCGCCGAATTCCATCGAGCTGGGAAATCGCTCATTTTTGCGTCGCCAAATATCGTACGAACGCCGTGAAACTTCCACAGGCTTTTCCAGCAGATTTGCACCTGCACTCAAAAAAGTCAAAATTTTTACACATAGACCCCATCAAACGGGAGAAATTGGCCCGGATTGCTCTCATGTGCGTTACGGGGCATCGTTTCTCTCGCGCCGAATTCTCTCGAGCTGGGAAATCGCTCATTTTTGCGTCGCCAAATATCGTACGAACGCCGTGAAACTTCCACAGGCTTTTTCAGCAGATTTGCACCTGCACTCAAAAAAGTCAAAATTTTTACACATAGACCCCATCAAACGGGAGAAATTGGCCCGGATTGCTCTCATGTGCGTTACGGGGCATCGTTTCTCTCGCGCCGAATTCCATCGAGCTGGGAAATCGCTCATTTTTGCGTCGCCAAATATCGTACGAACGCCGTGAAACTTCCACAGGCTTTTTCAGCAGATTTGCACGTGCACTCAAAAAAGTCAAAATTTTTACACATAGACCCCATCAAACGGGAGAAATTGGCCCGGATTGCTCTCATGTGCGTTACGGGGCATCGTTTCTCTCGCGCCGAATTCTCTCGAGCTGGGAAATCGCTCATTTTTGCGTCGCCAAATATCGTACGAACGCCGTGAAACTTCCACAGGCTTTTTCAGCAGATTTGCACGTGCACTCAAAAAAGTCAAAATTTGTACACATAGACCCCATCAAACGGGAGAAATTGGCCGGGATTGCTCTCATGTGCGTTACGGGGCATCGTTTCTCTCGCTCCGAATTCCATCGAGCTGGGAAATCGCTCATTTTTGCGTCGCCAAATATCGTACGAACGCCGTGAAACTTCCACAGGCTTTTTCAGCAGATTTGCACGTGCACTCAAAAAAGTCAAAATTTTTACACATAGACCCCATCAAACGGGAGAAATTGGCCGGGATTGCTCTCATGTGCGTTACGGGGCATCGTTTCTCTCGCGCCGAATTCCATCGAGCTGGGAAATCGCTCATTTTTGCGTCGCCAAATATCGTACGAACGCCGTGAAACTTCCACAGGCTTTTCCAGCAGATTTGCACCTGCACTCAAAAAAGTCAAAATTTTTACACATAGACCCCATCAAACGGGAGAAATTGGCCCGGATTGCTCTCATGTGCGTTACGGGGCATCGTTTCTCTCGCTCCGAATTCCATCGAGCTTGGAAATCGCTCATTTTTGCGTCGCCAAATATCGTACGAACGCCGTGAAACTTCCACAGGCTTTTCCAGCAGATTTGCACCTGCACTCAAAAAAGTCAAAATTTTTACACATAGACCCCATCAAACGGGAGAAATTGGCCCGGATTGCTCTCATGTGCGTTACGGGGCATCGTTTCTCTCGCGCCGAATTCTCTCGAGCTGGGAAATCGCTCATTTTTGCGTCGCCAAATATCGTACGAACGCCGTGAAACTTCCACAGGCTTTTTCAGCAGATTTGCACCTGCACTCAAAAAAGTCAAAATTTGTACACATAGACCCCATCAAACGGGAGAAATTGGCCGGGATTGCTCTCATGTGCGTTACGGGGCATCGTTTCTCTCGCTCCGAATTCCATCGAGCTGGGAAATCGCTCATTTTTGCGTCGCCAAATATCGTACGAACGCCGTGAAACTTCCACAGGCTTTTTCAGCAGATTTGCACGTGCACTCAAAAAAGTCAAAATTTGTACACATAGACCCCATCAAACGGGAGAAATTGGCCGGGATTGCTCTCATGTGCGTTACGGGGCATCGTTTCTCTCGCGCCGAATTCCATCGAGCTGGGAAATCGCTCATTTTTGCGTCGCCAAATATCGTACGAACGCCGTGAAACTTCCACAGGCTTTTCCAGCAGATTTGCACGTGCACTCAAAAAAGTCAAAATTTTTACACATAGACCCCATCAAACGGGAGAAATTGGCCCGGATTGCTCTCATGTGCGTTACGGGGCATCGTTTCTCTCGCGCCGAATTCTCTCGAGCTGGGAAATCGCTCATTTTTGCGTCGCCAAATATCGTACGAACGCCGTGAAACTTCCACAGGCTTTTTCAGCAGATTTGCACCTGCACTCAAAAAAGTCAAAATTTTTACACATAGACCCCATCAAACGGGAGAAATTGGCCCGGATTGCTCTCATGTGCGTTACGGGGCATCGT
>NW_027615256.1:0-54903 GCF_965212315.1 Lampetra planeri | reverse complement strand
CAACCAACCCGGGCCGACAACAACCAACCCGGGCCGACAACAACCAACCCGGGCCGACAACAACCAACCCGGGCCGACAACAACCAACCCGGGCCGACAACAACCAACCCGGGCCGACAACAACCAACCCGGGCCGACAACAACCAACCCGGGCCGACAACAACCAACCCGGGCCGACAACAACCAACCCGGGCCGACAACAACCAACCCGGGCCGACAACAACCAACCCGGGCCGACAACAACCAACCCGGGCCGACAACAACCAACCCGGGCCGACAACAACCAACCCGGGCCGACAACAACCAACCCGGGCCGACAACAACCAACCCGGGCCGACAACAACCAACCCGGGCCGACAACAACCAACCCGGGCCGACAACAACCAACCCGGGCCGACAACAACCAACCCGGGCCGACAACAACCAACCCGGGCCGACAACAACCAACCCGGGCCGACAACAACCAACCCGGGCCGACAACAACCAACCCGGGCCGACAACAACCAACCCGGGCCGACAACAACCAACCCGGGCCGACAACAACCAACCCGGGCCGACAACAACCAACCCGGGCCGACAACAACCAACCCGGGCCGACAACAACCAACCCGGGCCGACAACAACCAACCCGGGCCGACAACAACCAACCCGGGCCGACAACAACCAACCCGGGCCGACAACAACCAACCCGGGCCGACAACAACCAACCCGGGCCGACAACAACCAACCCGGGCCGACAACAACCAACCCGGGCCGACAACAACCAACCCGGGCCGACAACAACCAACCCGGGCCGACAACAACCAACCCGGGCCGACAACAACCAACCCGGGCCGACAACAACCAACCCGGGCCGACAACAACCAACCCGGGCCGACAACAACCAACCCGGGCCGACAACAACCAACCCGGGCCGACAACAACCAACCCGGGCCGACAACAACCAACCCGGGCCGACAACAACCAACCCGGGCCGACAACAACCAACCCGGGCCGACAACAACCAACCCGGGCCGACAACAACCAACCCGGGCCGACAACAACCAACCCGGGCCGACAACAACCAACCCGGGCCGACAACAACCAACCCGGGCCGACAACAACCAACCCGGGCCGACAACAACCAACCCGGGCCGACAACAACCAACCCGGGCCGACAACAACCAACCCGGGCCGACAACAACCAACCCGGGCCGACAACAACCAACCCGGGCCGACAACAACCAACCCGGGCCGACAACAACCAACCCGGGCCGACAACAACCAACCCGGGCCGACAACAACCAACCCGGGCCGACAACAACCAACCCGGGCCGACAACAACCAACCCGGGCCGACAACAACCAACCCGGGCCGACAACAACCAACCCGGGCCGACAACAACCAACCCGGGCCGACAACAACCAACCCGGGCCGACAACAACCAACCCGGGCCGACAACAACCAACCCGGGCCGACAACAACCAACCCGGGCCGACAACAACCAACCCGGGCCGACAACAACCAACCCGGGCCGACAACAACCAACCCGGGCCGACAACAACCAACCCGGGCCGACAACAACCAACCCGGGCCGACAACAACCAACCCGGGCCGACAACAACCAACCCGGGCCGACAACAACCAACCCGGGCCGACAACAACCAACCCGGGCCGACAACAACCAACCCGGGCCGACAACAACCAACCCGGGCCGACAACAACCAACCCGGGCCGACAACAACCAACCCGGGCCGACAACAACCAACCCGGGCCGACAACAACCAACCCGGGCCGACAACAACCAACCCGGGCCGACAACAACCAACCCGGGCCGACAACAACCAACCCGGGCCGACAACAACCAACCCGGGCCGACAACAACCAACCCGGGCCGACAACAACCAACCCGGGCCGACAACAACCAACCCGGGCCGACAACAACCAACCCGGGCCGACAACAACCAACCCGGGCCGACAACAACCAACCCGGGCCGACAACAACCAACCCGGGCCGACAACAACCAACCCGGGCCGACAACAACCAACCCGGGCCGACAACAACCAACCCGGGCCGACAACAACCAACCCGGGCCGACAACAACCAACCCGGGCCGACAACAACCAACCCGGGCCGACAACAACCAACCCGGGCCGACAACAACCAACCCGGGCCGACAACAACCAACCCGGGCCGACAACAACCAACCCGGGCCGACAACAACCAACCCGGGCCGACAACAACCAACCCGGGCCGACAACAACCAACCCGGGCCGACAACAACCAACCCGGGCCGACAACAACCAACCCGGGCCGACAACAACCAACCCGGGCCGACAACAACCAACCCGGGCCGACAACAACCAACCCGGGCCGACAACAACCAACCCGGGCCGACAACAACCAACCCGGGCCGACAACAACCAACCCGGGCCGACAACAACCAACCCGGGCCGACAACAACCAACCCGGGCCGACAACAACCAACCCGGGCCGACAACAACCAACCCGGGCCGACAACAACCAACCCGGGCCGACAACAACCAACCCGGGCCGACAACAACCAACCCGGGCCGACAACAACCAACCCGGGCCGACAACAACCAACCCGGGCCGACAACAACCAACCCGGGCCGACAACAACCAACCCGGGCCGACAACAACCAACCCGGGCCGACAACAACCAACCCGGGCCGACAACAACCAACCCGGGCCGACAACAACCAACCCGGGCCGACAACAACCAACCCGGGCCGACAACAACCAACCCGGGCCGACAACAACCAACCCGGGCCGACAACAACCAACCCGGGCCGACAACAACCAACCCGGGCCGACAACAACCAACCCGGGCCGACAACAACCAACCCGGGCCGACAACAACCAACCCGGGCCGACAACAACCAACCCGGGCCGACAACAACCAACCCGGGCCGACAACAACCAACCCGGGCCGACAACAACCAACCCGGGCCGACAACAACCAACCCGGGCCGACAACAACCAACCCGGGCCGACAACAACCAACCCGGGCCGACAACAACCAACCCGGGCCGACAACAACCAACCCGGGCCGACAACAACCAACCCGGGCCGACAACAACCAACCCGGGCCGACAACAACCAACCCGGGCCGACAACAACCAACCCGGGCCGACAACAACCAACCCGGGCCGACAACAACCAACCCGGGCCGACAACAACCAACCCGGGCCGACAACAACCAACCCGGGCCGACAACAACCAACCCGGGCCGACAACAACCAACCCGGGCCGACAACAACCAACCCGGGCCGACAACAACCAACCCGGGCCGACAACAACCAACCCGGGCCGACAACAACCAACCCGGGCCGACAACAACCAACCCGGGCCGACAACAACCAACCCGGGCCGACAACAACCAACCCGGGCCGACAACAACCAACCCGGGCCGACAACAACCAACCCGGGCCGACAACAACCAACCCGGGCCGACAACAACCAACCCGGGCCGACAACAACCAACCCGGGCCGACAACAACCAACCCGGGCCGACAACAACCAACCCGGGCCGACAACAACCAACCCGGGCCGACAACAACCAACCCGGGCCGACAACAACCAACCCGGGCCGACAACAACCAACCCGGGCCGACAACAACCAACCCGGGCCGACAACAACCAACCCGGGCCGACAACAACCAACCCGGGCCGACAACAACCAACCCGGGCCGACAACAACCAACCCG
The DNA here is from genome assembly GCF_965212315.1 of Lampetra planeri. Classification (NCBI taxonomy): domain Eukaryota; kingdom Metazoa; phylum Chordata; class Hyperoartia; order Petromyzontiformes; family Petromyzontidae; genus Lampetra; species Lampetra planeri. Next base: position 51,192 of record NW_027615256.1, on the reverse strand, counting down.
GGCCGACAACAACCAACCCGGGCCGACAACAACCAACCCGGGCCGACAACAACCAACCCGGGCCGACAACAACCAACCCGGGCCGACAACAACCAACCCGGGCCGACAACAACCAACCCGGGCCGACAACAACCAACCCGGGCCGACAACAACCAACCCGGGCCGACAACAACCAACCCGGGCCGACAACAACCAACCCGGGCCGACAACAACCAACCCGGGCCGACAACAACCAACCCGGGCCGACAACAACCAACCCGGGCCGACAACAACCAACCCGGGCCGACAACAACCAACCCGGGCCGACAACAACCAACCCGGGCCGACAACAACCAACCCGGGCCGACAACAACCAACCCGGGCCGACAACAACCAACCCGGGCCGACAACAACCAACCCGGGCCGACAACAACCAACCCGGGCCGACAACAACCAACCCGGGCCGACAACAACCAACCCGGGCCGACAACAACCAACCCGGGCCGACAACAACCAACCCGGGCCGACAACAACCAACCCGGGCCGACAACAACCAACCCGGGCCGACAACAACCAACCCGGGCCGACAACAACCAACCCGGGCCGACAACAACCAACCCGGGCCGACAACAACCAACCCGGGCCGACAACAACCAACCCGGGCCGACAACAACCAACCCGGGCCGACAACAACCAACCCGGGCCGACAACAACCAACCCGGGCCGACAACAACCAACCCGGGCCGACAACAACCAACCCGGGCCGACAACAACCAACCCGGGCCGACAACAACCAACCCGGGCCGACAACAACCAACCCGGGCCGACAACAACCAACCCGGGCCGACAACAACCAACCCGGGCCGACAACAACCAACCCGGGCCGACAACAACCAACCCGGGCCGACAACAACCAACCCGGGCCGACAACAACCAACCCGGGCCGACAACAACCAACCCGGGCCGACAACAACCAACCCGGGCCGACAACAACCAACCCGGGCCGACAACAACCAACCCGGGCCGACAACAACCAACCCGGGCCGACAACAACCAACCCGGGCCGACAACAACCAACCCGGGCCGACAACAACCAACCCGGGCCGACAACAACCAACCCGGGCCGACAACAACCAACCCGGGCCGACAACAACCAACCCGGGCCGACAACAACCAACCCGGGCCGACAACAACCAACCCGGGCCGACAACAACCAACCCGGGCCGACAACAACCAACCCGGGCCGACAACAACCAACCCGGGCCGACAACAACCAACCCGGGCCGACAACAACCAACCCGGGCCGACAACAACCAACCCGGGCCGACAACAACCAACCCGGGCCGACAACAACCAACCCGGGCCGACAACAACCAACCCGGGCCGACAACAACCAACCCGGGCCGACAACAACCAACCCGGGCCGACAACAACCAACCCGGGCCGACAACAACCAACCCGGGCCGACAACAACCAACCCGGGCCGACAACAACCAACCCGGGCCGACAACAACCAACCCGGGCCGACAACAACCAACCCGGGCCGACAACAACCAACCCGGGCCGACAACAACCAACCCGGGCCGACAACAACCAACCCGGGCCGACAACAACCAACCCGGGCCGACAACAACCAACCCGGGCCGACAACAACCAACCCGGGCCGACAACAACCAACCCGGGCCGACAACAACCAACCCGGGCCGACAACAACCAACCCGGGCCGACAACAACCAACCCGGGCCGACAACAACCAACCCGGGCCGACAACAACCAACCCGGGCCGACAACAACCAACCCGGGCCGACAACAACCAACCCGGGCCGACAACAACCAACCCGGGCCGACAACAACCAACCCGGGCCGACAACAACCAACCCGGGCCGACAACAACCAACCCGGGCCGACAACAAAACCCGGGCCGACAACAACCAACCCGGGCCGACAACAACCAACCCGGGCCGACAACAACCAACCCGGGCCGACAACAACCAACCCGGGCCGACAACAACCAACCCGGGCCGACAACAACCAACCCGGGCCGACAACAACCAACCCGGGCCGACAACAACCAACCCGGGCCGACAACAACCAACCCGGGCCGACAACAACCAACCCGGGCCGACAACAACCAACCCGGGCCGACAACAACCAACCCGGGCCGACAACAACCAACCCGGGCCGACAACAACCAACCCGGGCCGACAACAACCAACCCGGGCCGACAACAACCAACCCGGGCCGACAACAACCAACCCGGGCCGACAACAACCAACCCGGGCCGACAACAACCAACCCGGGCCGACAACAACCAACCCGGGCCGACAACAACCAACCCGGGCCGACAACAACCAACCCGGGCCGACAACAACCAACCCGGGCCGACAACAACCAACCCGGGCCGACAACAACCAACCCGGGCCGACAACAACCAACCCGGGCCGACAACAACCAACCCGGGCCGACAACAACCAACCCGGGCCGACAACAACCAACCCGGGCCGACAACAACCAACCCGGGCCGACAACAACCAACCCGGGCCGACAACAACCAACCCGGGCCGACAACAACCAACCCGGGCCGACAACAACCAACCCGGGCCGACAACAACCAACCCGGGCCGACAACAACCAACCCGGGCCGACAACAACCAACCCGGGCCGACAACAACCAACCCGGGCCGACAACAACCAACCCGGGCCGACAACAACCAACCCGGGCCGACAACAACCAACCCGGGCCGACAACAACCAACCCGGGCCGACAACAACCAACCCGGGCCGACAACAACCAACCCGGGCCGACAACAACCAACCCGGGCCGACAACAACCAACCCGGGCCGACAACAACCAACCCGGGCCGACAACAACCAACCCGGGCCGACAACAACCAACCCGGGCCGACAACAACCAACCCGGGCCGACAACAACCAACCCGGGCCGACAACAACCAACCCGGGCCGACAACAACCAACCCGGGCCGACAACAACCAACCCGGGCCGACAACAACCAACCCGGGCCGACAACAACCAACCCGGGCCGACAACAACCAACCCGGGCCGACAACAACCAACCCGGGCCGACAACAACCAACCCGGGCCGACAACAACCAACCCGGGCCGACAACAACCAACCCGGGCCGACAACAACCAACCCGGGCCGACAACAACCAACCCGGGCCGACAACAACCAACCCGGGCCGACAACAACCAACCCGGGCCGACAACAACCAACCCGGGCCGACAACAACCAACCCGGGCCGACAACAACCAACCCGGGCCGACAACAACCAACCCGGGCCGACAACAACCAACCCGGGCCGACAACAACCAACCCGGGCCGACAACAACCAACCCGGGCCGACAACAACCAACCCGGGCCGACAACAACCAACCCGGGCCGACAACAACCAACCCGGGCCGACAACAACCAACCCGGGCCGACAACAACCAACCCGGGCCGACAACAACCAACCCGGGCCGACAACAACCAACCCGGGCCGACAACAACCAACCCGGGCCGACAACAACCAACCCGGGCCGACAACAACCAACCCGGGCCGACAACAACCAACCCGGGCCGACAACAACCAACCCGGGCCGACAACAACCAACCCGGGCCGACAACAACCAACCCGGGCCGACAACAACCAACCCGGGCCGACAACAACCAACCCGGGCCGACAACAACCAACCCGGGCCGACAACAACCAACCCGGGCCGACAACAACCAACCCGGGCCGACAACAACCAACCCGGGCCGACAACAACCAACCCGGGCCGACAACAACCAACCCGGGCCGACAACAACCAACCCGGGCCGACAACAACCAACCCGGGCCGACAACAACCAACCCGGGCCGACAACAACCAACCCGGGCCGACAACAACCAACCCGGGCCGACAACAACCAACCCGGGCCGACAACAACCAACCCGGGCCGACAACAACCAACCCGGGCCGACAACAACCAACCCGGGCCGACAACAACCAACCCGGGCCGACAACAACCAACCCGGGCCGACAACAACCAACCCGGGCCGACAACAACCAACCCGGGCCGACAACAACCAACCCGGGCCGACAACAACCAACCCGGGCCGACAACAACCAACCCGGGCCGACAACAACCAACCCGGGCCGACAACAACCAACCCGGGCCGACAACAACCAACCCGGGCCGACAACAACCAACCCGGGCCGACAACAACCAACCCGGGCCGACAACAACCAACCCGGGCCGACAACAACCAACCCGGGCCGACAACAACCAACCCGGGCCGACAACAACCAACCCGGGCCGACAACAACCAACCCGGGCCGACAACAACCAACCCGGGCCGACAACAACCAACCCGGGCCGACAACAACCAACCCGGGCCGACAACAACCAACCCGGGCCGACAACAACCAACCCGGGCCGACAACAACCAACCCGGGCCGACAACAACCAACCCGGGCCGACAACAACCAACCCGGGCCGACAACAACCAACCCGGGCCGACAACAACCAACCCGGGCCGACAACAACCAACCCGGGCCGACAACAACCAACCCGGGCCGACAACAACCAACCCGGGCCGACAACAACCAACCCGGGCCGACAACAACCAACCCGGGCCGACAACAACCAACCCGGGCCGACAACAACCAACCCGGGCCGACAACAACCAACCCGGGCCGACAACAACCAACCCGGGCCGACAACAACCAACCCGGGCCGACAACAACCAACCCGGGCCGACAACAACCAACCCGGGCCGACAACAACCAACCCGGGCCGACAACAACCAACCCGGGCCGACAACAACCAACCCGGGCCGACAACAACCAACCCGGGCCGACAACAACCAACCCGGGCCGACAACAACCAACCCGGGCCGACAACAACCAACCCGGGCCGACAACAACCAACCCGGGCCGACAACAACCAACCCGGGCCGACAACAACCAACCCGGGCCGACAACAACCAACCCGGGCCGACAACAACCAACCCGGGCCGACAACAACCAACCCGGGCCGACAACAACCAACCCGGGCCGACAACAACCAACCCGGGCCGACAACAACCAACCCGGGCCGACAACAACCAACCCGGGCCGACAACAACCAACCCGGGCCGACAACAACCAACCCGGGCCGACAACAACCAACCCGGGCCGACAACAACCAACCCGGGCCGACAACAACCAACCCGGGCCGACAACAACCAACCCGGGCCGACAACAACCAACCCGGGCCGACAACAACCAACCCGGGCCGACAACAACCAACCCGGGCCGACAACAACCAACCCGGGCCGACAACAACCAACCCGGGCCGACAACAACCAACCCGGGCCGACAACAACCAACCCGGGCCGACAACAACCAACCCGGGCCGACAACAACCAACCCGGGCCGACAACAACCAACCCGGGCCGACAACAACCAACCCGGGCCGACAACAACCAACCCGGGCCGACAACAACCAACCCGGGCCGACAACAACCAACCCGGGCCGACAACAACCAACCCGGGCCGACAACAACCAACCCGGGCCGACAACAACCAACCCGGGCCGACAACAACCAACCCGGGCCGACAACAACCAACCCGGGCCGACAACAACCAACCCGGGCCGACAACAACCAACCCGGGCCGACAACAACCAACCCGGGCCGACAACAACCAACCCGGGCCGACAACAACCAACCCGGGCCGACAACAACCAACCCGGGCCGACAACAACCAACCCGGGCCGACAACAACCAACCCGGGCCGACAACAACCAACCCGGGCCGACAACAACCAACCCGGGCCGACAACAACCAACCCGGGCCGACAACAACCAACCCGGGCCGACAACAACCAACCCGGGCCGACAACAACCAACCCGGGCCGACAACAACCAACCCGGGCCGACAACAACCAACCCGGGCCGACAACAACCAACCCGGGCCGACAACAACCAACCCGGGCCGACAACAACCAACCCGGGCCGACAACAACCAACCCGGGCCGACAACAACCAACCCGGGCCGACAACAACCAACCCGGGCCGACAACAACCAACCCGGGCCGACAACAACCAACCCGGGCCGACAACAACCAACCCGGGCCGACAACAACCAACCCGGGCCGACAACAACCAACCCGGGCCGACAACAACCAACCCGGGCCGACAACAACCAACCCGGGCCGACAACAACCAACCCGGGCCGACAACAACCAACCCGGGCCGACAACAACCAACCCGGGCCGACAACAACCAACCCGGGCCGACAACAACCAACCCGGGCCGACAACAACCAACCCGGGCCGACAACAACCAACCCGGGCCGACAACAACCAACCCGGGCCGACAACAACCAACCCGGGCCGACAACAACCAACCCGGGCCGACAACAACCAACCCGGGCCGACAACAACCAACCCGGGCCGACAACAACCAACCCGGGCCGACAACAACCAACCCGGGCCGACAACAACCAACCCGGGCCGACAACAACCAACCCGGGCCGACAACAACCAACCCGGGCCGACAACAACCAACCCGGGCCGACAACAACCAACCCGGGCCGACAACAACCAACCCGGGCCGACAACAACCAACCCGGGCCGACAACAACCAACCCGGGCCGACAACAACCAACCCGGGCCGACAACAACCAACCCGGGCCGACAACAACCAACCCGGGCCGACAACAACCAACCCGGGCCGACAACAACCAACCCGGGCCGACAACAACCAACCCGGGCCGACAACAACCAACCCGGGCCGACAACAACCAACCCGGGCCGACAACAACCAACCCGGGCCGACAACAACCAACCCGGGCCGACAACAACCAACCCGGGCCGACAACAACCAACCCGGGCCGACAACAACCAACCCGGGCCGACAACAACCAACCCGGGCCGACAACAACCAACCCGGGCCGACAACAACCAACCCGGGCCGACAACAACCAACCCGGGCCGACAACAACCAACCCGGGCCGACAACAACCAACCCGGGCCGACAACAACCAACCCGGGCCGACAACAACCAACCCGGGCCGACAACAACCAACCCGGGCCGACAACAACCAACCCGGGCCGACAACAACCAACCCGGGCCGACAACAACCAACCCGGGCCGACAACAACCAACCCGGGCCGACAACAACCAACCCGGGCCGACAACAACCAACCCGGGCCGACAACAACCAACCCGGGCCGACAACAACCAACCCGGGCCGACAACAACCAACCCGGGCCGACAACAACCAACCCGGGCCGACAACAACCAACCCGGGCCGACAACAACCAACCCGGGCCGACAACAACCAACCCGGGCCGACAACAACCAACCCGGGCCGACAACAACCAACCCGGGCCGACAACAACCAACCCGGGCCGACAACAACCAACCCGGGCCGACAACAACCAACCCGGGCCGACAACAACCAACCCGGGCCGACAACAACCAACCCGGGCCGACAACAACCAACCCGGGCCGACAACAACCAACCCGGGCCGACAACAACCAACCCGGGCCGACAACAACCAACCCGGGCCGACAACAACCAACCCGGGCCGACAACAACCAACCCGGGCCGACAACAACCAACCCGGGCCGACAACAACCAACCCGGGCCGACAACAACCAACCCGGGCCGACAACAACCAACCCGGGCCGACAACAACCGAACCAACCCGGGCCGACAACAACCAACCCGGGCCGACAACAACCAACCCGGGCCGACAACAACCAACCCGGGCCGACAACAACCAACCCGGGCCGACAACAACCAACCCGGGCCGACAACAACCAACCCGGGCCGACAACAACCAACCCGGGCCGACAACAACCAACCCGGGCCGACAACAACCAACCCGGGCCGACAACAACCAACCCGGGCCGACAACAACCAACCCGGGCCGACAACAACCAACCCGGGCCGACAACAACCAACCCGGGCCGACAACAACCAACCCGGGCCGACAACAACCAACCCGGGCCGACAACAACCAACCCGGGCCGACAACAACCAACCCGGGCCGACAACAACCAACCCGGGCCGACAACAACCAACCCGGGCCGACAACAACCAACCCGGGCCGACAACAACCAACCCGGGCCGACAACAACCAACCCGGGCCGACAACAACCAACCCGGGCCGACAACAACCAACCCGGGCCGACAACAACCAACCCGGGCCGACAACAACCAACCCGGGCCGACAACAACCAACCCGGGCCGACAACAACCAACCCGGGCCGACAACAACCAACCCGGGCCGACAACAACCAACCCGGGCCGACAACAACCAACCCGGGCCGACAACAACCAACCCGGGCCGACAACAACCAACCCGGGCCGACAACAACCAACCCGGGCCGACAACAACCAACCCGGGCCGACAACAACCAACCCGGGCCGACAACAACCAACCCGGGCCGACAACAACCAACCCGGGCCGACAACAACCAACCCGGGCCGACAACAACCAACCCGGGCCGACAACAACCAACCCGGGCCGACAACAACCAACCCGGGCCGACAACAACCAACCCGGGCCGACAACAACCAACCCGGGCCGACAACAACCAACCCGGGCCGACAACAACCAACCCGGGCCGACAACAACCAACCCGGGCCGACAACAACCAACCCGGGCCGACAACAACCAACCCGGGCCGACAACAACCAACCCGGGCCGACAACAACCAACCCGGGCCGACAACAACCAACCCGGGCCGACAACAACCAACCCGGGCCGACAACAACCAACCCGGGCCGACAACAACCAACCCGGGCCGACAACAACCAACCCGGGCCGACAACAACCAACCCGGGCCGACAACAACCAACCCGGGCCGACAACAACCAACCCGGGCCGACAACAACCAACCCGGGCCGACAACAACCAACCCGGGCCGACAACAACCAACCCGGGCCGACAACAACCAACCCGGGCCGACAACAACCAACCCGGGCCGACAACAACCAACCCGGGCCGACAACAACCAACCCGGGCCGACAACAACCAACCCGGGCCGACAACAACCAACCCGGGCCGACAACAACCAACCCGGGCCGACAACAACCAACCCGGGCCGACAACAACCAACCCGGGCCGACAACAACCAACCCGGGCCGACAACAACCAACCCGGGCCGACAACAACCAACCCGGGCCGACAACAACCAACCCGGGCCGACAACAACCAACCCGGGCCGACAACAACCAACCCGGGCCGACAACAACCAACCCGGGCCGACAACAACCAACCCGGGCCGACAACAACCAACCCGGGCCGACAACAACCAACCCGGGCCGACAACAACCAACCCGGGCCGACAACAACCAACCCGGGCCGACAACAACCAACCCGGGCCGACAACAACCAACCCGGGCCGACAACAACCAACCCGGGCCGACAACAACCAACCCGGGCCGACAACAACCAACCCGGGCCGACAACAACCAACCCGGGCCGACAACAACCAACCCGGGCCGACAACAACCAACCCGGGCCGACAACAACCAACCCGGGCCGACAACAACCAACCCGGGCCGACAACAACCAACCCGGGCCGACAACAACCAACCCGGGCCGACAACAACCAACCCGGGCCGACAACAACCAACCCGGGCCGACAACAACCAACCCGGGCCGACAACAACCAACCCGGGCCGACAACAACCAACCCGGGCCGACAACAACCAACCCGGGCCGACAACAACCAACCCGGGCCGACAACAACCAACCCGGGCCGACAACAACCAACCCGGGCCGACAACAACCAACCCGGGCCGACAACAACCAACCCGGGCCGACAACAACCAACCCGGGCCGACAACAACCAACCCGGGCCGACAACAACCAACCCGGGCCGACAACAACCAACCCGGGCCGACAACAACCAACCCGGGCCGACAACAACCAACCCGGGCCGACAACAACCAACCCGGGCCGACAACAACCAACCCGGGCCGACAACAACCAACCCGGGCCGACAACAACCAACCCGGGCCGACAACAACCAACCCGGGCCGACAACAACCAACCCGGGCCGACAACAACCAACCCGGGCCGACAACAACCAACCCGGGCCGACAACAACCAACCCGGGCCGACAACAACCAACCCGGGCCGACAACAACCAACCCGGGCCGACAACAACCAACCCGGGCCGACAACAACCAACCCGGGCCGACAACAACCAACCCGGGCCGACAACAACCAACCCGGGCCGACAACAACCAACCCGGGCCGACAACAACCAACCCGGGCCGACAACAACCAACCCGGGCCGACAACAACCAACCCGGGCCGACAACAACCAACCCGGGCCGACAACAACCAACCCGGGCCGACAACAACCAACCCGGGCCGACAACAACCAACCCGGGCCGACAACAACCAACCCGGGCCGACAACAACCAACCCGGGCCGACAACAACCAACCCGGGCCGACAACAACCAACCCGGGCCGACAACAACCAACCCGGGCCGACAACAACCAACCCGGGCCGACAACAACCAACCCGGGCCGACAACAACCAACCCGGGCCGACAACAACCAACCCGGGCCGACAACAACCAACCCGGGCCGACAACAACCAACCCGGGCCGACAACAACCAACCCGGGCCGACAACAACCAACCCGGGCCGACAACAACCAACCCGGGCCGACAACAACCAACCCGGGCCGACAACAACCAACCCGGGCCGACAACAACCAACCCGGGCCGACAACAACCAACCCGGGCCGACAACAACCAACCCGGGCCGAACCAACCCGGGCCGACAACAACCAACCCGGGCCGACAACAACCAACCCGGGCCGACAACAACCAACCCGGGCCGACAACAACCAACCCGGGCCACCCGGGCCGACAACAACCAACCCGGGCCGACAACAACCAACCCGGGCCGACAACAACCAACCCGGGCCGACAACAACCAACCCGGGCCGACAACAACCAACCCGGGCCGACAACAACCAACCCGGGCCGACAACAACCAACCCGGGCCGACAACAACCAACCCGGGCCGACAACAACCAACCCGGGCCGACAACAACCAACCCGGGCCGACAACAACCAACCCGGGCCGACAACAACCAACCCGGGCCGACAACAACCAACCCGGGCCGACAACAACCAACCCGGGCCGACAACAACCAACCCGGGCCGACAACAACCAACCCGGGCCGACAACAACCAACCCGGGCCGACAACAACCAACCCGGGCCGACAACAACCAACCCGGGCCGACAACAACCAACCCGGGCCGACAACAACCAACCCGGGCCGACAACAACCAACCCGGGCCGACAACAACCAACCCGGGCCGACAACAACCAACCCGGGCCGACAACAACCAACCCGGGCCGACAACAACCAACCCGGGCCGACAACAACCAACCCGGGCCGACAACAACCAACCCGGGCCGACAACAACCAACCCGGGCCGACAACAACCAACCCGGGCCGACAACAACCAACCCGGGCCGACAACAACCAACCCGGGCCGACAACAACCAACCCGGGCCGACAACAACCAACCCGGGCCGACAACAACCAACCCGGGCCGACAACAACCAACCCGGGCCGACAACAACCAACCCGGGCCGACAACAACCAACCCGGGCCGACAACAACCAACCCGGGCCGACAACAACCAACCCGGGCCGACAACAACCAACCCGGGCCGACAACAACCAACCCGGGCCGACAACAACCAACCCGGGCCGACAACAACCAACCCGGGCCGACAACAACCAACCCGGGCCGACAACAACCAACCCGGGCCGACAACAACCAACCCGGGCCGACAACAACCAACCCGGGCCGACAACAACCAACCCGGGCCGACAACAACCAACCCGGGCCGACAACAACCAACCCGGGCCGACAACAACCAACCCGGGCCGACAACAACCAACCCGGGCCGACAACAACCAACCCGGGCCGACAACAACCAACCCGGGCCGACAACAACCAACCCGGGCCGACAACAACCAACCCGGGCCGACAACAACCAACCCGGGCCGACAACAACCAACCCGGGCCGACAACAACCAACCCGGGCCGACAACAACCAACCCGGGCCGACAACAACCAACCCGGGCCGACAACAACCAACCCGGGCCGACAACAACCAACCCGGGCCGACAACAACCAACCCGGGCCGACAACAACCAACCCGGGCCGACAACAACCAACCCGGGCCGACAACAACCAACCCGGGCCGACAACAACCAACCCGGGCCGACAACAACCAACCCGGGCCGACAACAACCAACCCGGGCCGACAACAACCAACCCGGGCCGACAACAACCAACCCGGGCCGACAACAACCAACCCGGGCCGACAACAACCAACCCGGGCCGACAACAACCAACCCGGGCCGACAACAACCAACCCGGGCCGACAACAACCAACCCGGGCCGACAACAACCAACCCGGGCCGACAACAACCAACCCGGGCCGACAACAACCAACCCGGGCCGACAACAACCAACCCGGGCCGACAACAACCAACCCGGGCCGACAACAACCAACCCGGGCCGACAACAACCAACCCGGGCCGACAACAACCAACCCGGGCCGACAACAACCAACCCGGGCCGACAACAACCAACCCGGGCCGACAACAACCAACCCGGGCCGACAACAACCAACCCGGGCCGACAACAACCAACCCGGGCCGACAACAACCAACCCGGGCCGACAACAACCAACCCGGGCCGACAACAACCAACCCGGGCCGACAACAACCAACCCGGGCCGACAACAACCAACCCGGGCCGACAACAACCAACCCGGGCCGACAACAACCAACCCGGGCCGACAACAACCAACCCGGGCCGACAACAACCAACCCGGGCCGACAACAACCAACCCGGGCCGACAACAACCAACCCGGGCCGACAACAACCAACCCGGGCCGACAACAACCAACCCGGGCCGACAACAACCAACCCGGGCCGACAACAACCAACCCGGGCCGACAACAACCAACCCGGGCCGACAACAACCAACCCGGGCCGACAACAACCAACCCGGGCCGACAACAACCAACCCGGGCCGACAACAACCAACCCGGGCCGACAACAACCAACCCGGGCCGACAACAACCAACCCGGGCCGACAACAACCAACCCGGGCCGACAACAACCAACCCGGGCCGACAACAACCAACCCGGGCCGACAACAACCAACCCGGGCCGACAACAACCAACCCGGGCCGACAACAACCAACCCGGGCCGACAACAACCAACCCGGGCCGACAACAACCAACCCGGGCCGACAACAACCAACCCGGGCCGACAACAACCAACCCGGGCCGACAACAACCAACCCGGGCCGACAACAACCAACCCGGGCCGACAACAACCAACCCGGGCCGACAACAACCAACCCGGGCCGACAACAACCAACCCGGGCCGACAACAACCAACCCGGGCCGACAACAACCAACCCGGGCCGACAACAACCAACCCGGGCCGACAACAACCAACCCGGGCCGACAACAACCAACCCGGGCCGACAACAACCAACCCGGGCCGACAACAACCAACCCGGGCCGACAACAACCAACCCGGGCCGACAACAACCAACCCGGGCCGACAACAACCAACCCGGGCCGACAACAACCAACCCGGGCCGACAACAACCAACCCGGGCCGACAACAACCAACCCGGGCCGACAACAACCAACCCGGGCCGACAACAACCAACCCGGGCCGACAACAACCAACCCGGGCCGACAACAACCAACCCGGGCCGACAACAACCAACCCGGGCCGACAACAACCAACCCGGGCCGACAACAACCAACCCGGGCCGACAACAACCAACCCGGGCCGACAACAACCAACCCGGGCCGACAACAACCAACCCGGGCCGACAACAACCAACCCGGGCCGACAACAACCAACCCGGGCCGACAACAACCAACCCGGGCCGACAACAACCAACCCGGGCCGACAACAACCAACCCGGGCCGACAACAACCAACCCGGGCCGACAACAACCAACCCGGGCCGACAACAACCAACCCGGGCCGACAACAACCAACCCGGGCCGACAACAACCAACCCGGGCCGACAACAACCAACCCGGGCCGACAACAACCAACCCGGGCCGACAACAACCAACCCGGGCCGACAACAACCAACCCGGGCCGACAACAACCAACCCGGGCCGACAACAACCAACCCGGGCCGACAACAACCAACCCGGGCCGACAACAACCAACCCGGGCCGACAACAACCAACCCGGGCCGACAACAACCAACCCGGGCCGACAACAACCAACCCGGGCCGACAACAACCAACCCGGGCCGACAACAACCAACCCGGGCCGACAACAACCAACCCGGGCCGACAACAACCAACCCGGGCCGACAACAACCAACCCGGGCCGACAACAACCAACCCGGGCCGACAACAACCAACCCGGGCCGACAACAACCAACCCGGGCCGACAACAACCAACCCGGGCCGACAACAACCAACCCGGGCCGACAACAACCAACCCGGGCCGACAACAACCAACCCGGGCCGACAACAACCAACCCGGGCCGACAACAACCAACCCGGGCCGACAACAACCAACCCGGGCCGACAACAACCAACCCGGGCCGACAACAACCAACCCGGGCCGACAACAACCAACCCGGGCCGACAACAACCAACCCGGGCCGACAACAACCAACCCGGGCCGACAACAACCAACCCGGGCCGACAACAACCAACCCGGGCCGACAACAACCAACCCGGGCCGACAACAACCAACCCGGGCCGACAACAACCAACCCGGGCCGACAACAACCAACCCGGGCCGACAACAACCAACCCGGGCCGACAACAACCAACCCGGGCCGACAACAACCAACCCGGGCCGACAACAACCAACCCGGGCCGACAACAACCAACCCGGGCCGACAACAACCAACCCGGGCCGACAACAACCAACCCGGGCCGACAACAACCAACCCGGGCCGACAACAACCAACCCGGGCCGACAACAACCAACCCGGGCCGACAACAACCAACCCGGGCCGACAACAACCAACCCGGGCCGACAACAACCAACCCGGGCCGACAACAACCAACCCGGGCCGACAACAACCAACCCGGGCCGACAACAACCAACCCGGGCCGACAACAACCAACCCGGGCCGACAACAACCAACCCGGGCCGACAACAACCAACCCGGGCCGACAACAACCAACCCGGGCCGACAACAACCAACCCGGGCCGACAACAACCAACCCGGGCCGACAACAACCAACCCGGGCCGACAACAACCAACCCGGGCCGACAACAACCAACCCGGGCCGACAACAACCAACCCGGGCCGACAACAACCAACCCGGGCCGACAACAACCAACCCGGGCCGACAACAACCAACCCGGGCCGACAACAACCAACCCGGGCCGACAACAACCAACCCGGGCCGACAACAACCAACCCGGGCCGACAACAACCAACCCGGGCCGACAACAACCAACCCGGGCCGACAACAACCAACCCGGGCCGACAACAACCAACCCGGGCCGACAACAACCAACCCGGGCCGACAACAACCAACCCGGGCCGACAACAACCAACCCGGGCCGACAACAACCAACCCGGGCCGACAACAACCAACCCGGGCCGACAACAACCAACCCGGGCCGACAACAACCAACCCGGGCCGACAACAACCAACCCGGGCCGACAACAACCAACCCGGGCCGACAACAACCAACCCGGGCCGACAACAACCAACCCGGGCCGACAACAACCAACCCGGGCCGACAACAACCAACCCGGGCCGACAACAACCAACCCGGGCCGACAACAACCAACCCGGGCCGACAACAACCAACCCGGGCCGACAACAACCAACCCGGGCCGACAACAACCAACCCGGGCCGACAACAACCAACCCGGGCCGACAACAACCAACCCGGGCCGACAACAACCAACCCGGGCCGACAACAACCAACCCGGGCCGACAACAACCAACCCGGGCCGACAACAACCAACCCGGGCCGACAACAACCAACCCGGGCCGACAACAACCAACCCGGGCCGACAACAACCAACCCGGGCCGACAACAACCAACCCGGGCCGACAACAACCAACCCGGGCCGACAACAACCAACCCGGGCCGACAACAACCAACCCGGGCCGACAACAACCAACCCGGGCCGACAACAACCAACCCGGGCCGACAACAACCAACCCGGGCCGACAACAACCAACCCGGGCCGACAACAACCAACCCGGGCCGACAACAACCAACCCGGGCCGACAACAACCAACCCGGGCCGACAACAACCAACCCGGGCCGACAACAACCAACCCGGGCCGACAACAACCAACCCGGGCCGACAACAACCAACCCGGGCCGACAACAACCAACCCGGGCCGACAACAACCAACCCGGGCCGACAACAACCAACCCGGGCCGACAACAACCAACCCGGGCCGACAACAACCAACCCGGGCCGACAACAACCAACCCGGGCCGACAACAACCAACCCGGGCCGACAACAACCA
This sequence comes from Lampetra planeri, assembly GCF_965212315.1. Lineage (NCBI taxonomy): Eukaryota > Metazoa > Chordata > Hyperoartia > Petromyzontiformes > Petromyzontidae > Lampetra > Lampetra planeri. The sequence goes on along the minus strand of NW_027615256.1, from coordinate 34,670 downwards.
ACCCGGGCCGACAACAACCAACCCGGGCCGACAACAACCAACCCGGGCCGACAACAACCAACCCGGGCCGACAACAACCAACCCGGGCCGACAACAACCAACCCGGGCCGACAACAACCAACCCGGGCCGACAACAACCAACCCGGGCCGACAACAACCAACCCGGGCCGACAACAACCAACCCGGGCCGACAACAACCAACCCGGGCCGACAACAACCAACCCGGGCCGACAACAACCAACCCGGGCCGACAACAACCAACCCGGGCCGACAACAACCAACCCGGGCCGACAACAACCAACCCGGGCCGACAACAACCAACCCGGGCCGACAACAACCAACCCGGGCCGACAACAACCAACCCGGGCCGACAACAACCAACCCGGGCCGACAACAAACAACCAACCCGGGCCGACAACAACCAACCCGGGCCGACAACAACCAACCCGGGCCGACAACAACCAACCCGGGCCGACAACAACCAACCCGGGCCGACAACAACCAACCCGGGCCGACAACAACCAACCCGGGCCGACAACAACCAACCCGGGCCGACAACAACCAACCCGGGCCGACAACAACCAACCCGGGCCGACAACAACCAACCCGGGCCGACAACAACCAACCCGGGCCGACAACAACCAACCCGGGCCGACAACAACCAACCCGGGCCGACAACAACCAACCCGGGCCGACAACAACCAACCCGGGCCGACAACAACCAACCCGGGCCGACAACAACCAACCCGGGCCGACAACAACCAACCCGGGCCGACAACAACCAACCCGGGCCGACAACAACCAACCCGGGCCGACAACAACCAACCCGGGCCGACAACAACCAACCCGGGCCGACAACAACCAACCCGGGCCGACAACAACCAACCCGGGCCGACAACAACCAACCCGGGCCGACAACAACCAACCCGGGCCGACAACAACCAACCCGGGCCGACAACAACCAACCCGGGCCGACAACAACCAACCCGGGCCGACAACAACCAACCCGGGCCGACAACAACCAACCCGGGCCGACAACAACCAACCCGGGCCGACAACAACCAACCCGGGCCGACAACAACCAACCCGGGCCGACAACAACCAACCCGGGCCGACAACAACCAACCCGGGCCGACAACAACCAACCCGGGCCGACAACAACCAACCCGGGCCGACAACAACCAACCCGGGCCGACAACAACCAACCCGGGCCGACAACAACCAACCCGGGCCGACAACAACCAACCCGGGCCGACAACAACCAACCCGGGCCGACAACAACCAACCCGGGCCGACAACAACCAACCCGGGCCGACAACAACCAACCCGGGCCGACAACAACCAACCCGGGCCGACAACAACCAACCCGGGCCGACAACAACCAACCCGGGCCGACAACAACCAACCCGGGCCGACAACAACCAACCCGGGCCGACAACAACCAACCCGGGCCGACAACAACCAACCCGGGCCGACAACAACCAACCCGGGCCGACAACAACCAACCCGGGCCGACAACAACCAACCCGGGCCGACAACAACCAACCCGGGCCGACAACAACCAACCCGGGCCGACAACAACCAACCCGGGCCGACAACAACCAACCCGGGCCGACAACAACCAACCCGGGCCGACAACAACCAACCCGGGCCGACAACAACCAACCCGGGCCGACAACAACCAACCCGGGCCGACAACAACCAACCCGGGCCGACAACAACCAACCCGGGCCGACAACAACCAACCCGGGCCGACAACAACCAACCCGGGCCGACAACAACCAACCCGGGCCGACAACAACCAACCCGGGCCGACAACAACCAACCCGGGCCGACAACAACCAACCCGGGCCGACAACAACCAACCCGGGCCGACAACAACCAACCCGGGCCGACAACAACCAACCCGGGCCGACAACAACCAACCCGGGCCGACAACAACCAACCCGGGCCGACAACAACCAACCCGGGCCGACAACAACCAACCCGGGCCGACAACAACCAACCCGGGCCGACAACAACCAACCCGGGCCGACAACAACCAACCCGGGCCGACAACAACCAACCCGGGCCGACAACAACCAACCCGGGCCGACAACAACCAACCCGGGCCGACAACAACCAACCCGGGCCGACAACAACCAACCCGGGCCGACAACAACCAACCCGGGCCGACAACAACCAACCCGGGCCGACAACAACCAACCCGGGCCGACAACAACCAACCCGGGCCGACAACAACCAACCCGGGCCGACAACAACCAACCCGGGCCGACAACAACCAACCCGGGCCGACAACAACCAACCCGGGCCGACAACAACCAACCCGGGCCGACAACAACCAACCCGGGCCGACAACAACCAACCCGGGCCGACAACAACCAACCCGGGCCGACAACAACCAACCCGGGCCGACAACAACCAACCCGGGCCGACAACAACCAACCCGGGCCGACAACAACCAACCCGGGCCGACAACAACCAACCCGGGCCGACAACAACCAACCCGGGCCGACAACAACCAACCCGGGCCGACAACAACCAACCCGGGCCGACAACAACCAACCCGGGCCGACAACAACCAACCCGGGCCGACAACAACCAACCCGGGCCGACAACAACCAACCCGGGCCGACAACAACCAACCCGGGCCGACAACAACCAACCCGGGCCGACAACAACCAACCCGGGCCGACAACAACCAACCCGGGCCGACAACAACCAACCCGGGCCGACAACAACCAACCCGGGCCGACAACAACCAACCCGGGCCGACAACAACCAACCCGGGCCGACAACAACCAACCCGGGCCGACAACAACCAACCCGGGCCGACAACAACCAACCCGGGCCGACAACAACCAACCCGGGCCGACAACAACCAACCCGGGCCGACAACAACCAACCCGGGCCGACAACAACCAACCCGGGCCGACAACAACCAACCCGGGCCGACAACAACCAACCCGGGCCGACAACAACCAACCCGGGCCGACAACAACCAACCCGGGCCGACAACAACCAACCCGGGCCGACAACAACCAACCCGGGCCGACAACAACCAACCCGGGCCGACAACAACCAACCCGGGCCGACAACAACCAACCCGGGCCGACAACAACCAACCCGGGCCGACAACAACCAACCCGGGCCGACAACAACCAACCCGGGCCGACAACAACCAACCCGGGCCGACAACAACCAACCCGGGCCGACAACAACCAACCCGGGCCGACAACAACCAACCCGGGCCGACAACAACCAACCCGGGCCGACAACAACCAACCCGGGCCGACAACAACCAACCCGGGCCGACAACAACCAACCCGGGCCGACAACAACCAACCCGGGCCGACAACAACCAACCCGGGCCGACAACAACCAACCCGGGCCGACAACAACCAACCCGGGCCGACAACAACCAACCCGGGCCGACAACAACCAACCCGGGCCGACAACAACCAACCCGGGCCGACAACAACCAACCCGGGCCGACAACAACCAACCCGGGCCGACAACAACCAACCCGGGCCGACAACAACCAACCCGGGCCGACAACAACCAACCCGGGCCGACAACAACCAACCCGGGCCGACAACAACCAACCCGGGCCGACAACAACCAACCCGGGCCGACAACAACCAACCCGGGCCGACAACAACCAACCCGGGCCGACAACAACCAACCCGGGCCGACAACAACCAACCCGGGCCGACAACAACCAACCCGGGCCGACAACAACCAACCCGGGCCGACAACAACCAACCCGGGCCGACAACAACCAACCCGGGCCGACAACAACCAACCCGGGCCGACAACAACCAACCCGGGCCGACAACAACCAACCCGGGCCGACAACAACCAACCCGGGCCGACAACAACCAACCCGGGCCGACAACAACCAACCCGGGCCGACAACAACCAACCCGGGCCGACAACAACCAACCCGGGCCGACAACAACCAACCCGGGCCGACAACAACCAACCCGGGCCGACAACAACCAACCCGGGCCGACAACAACCAACCCGGGCCGACAACAACCAACCCGGGCCGACAACAACCAACCCGGGCCGACAACAACCAACCCGGGCCGACAACAACCAACCCGGGCCGACAACAACCAACCCGGGCCGACAACAACCAACCCGGGCCGACAACAACCAACCCGGGCCGACAACAACCAACCCGGGCCGACAACAACCAACCCGGGCCGACAACAACCAACCCGGGCCGACAACAACCAACCCGGGCCGACAACAACCAACCCGGGCCGACAACAACCAACCCGGGCCGACAACAACCAACCCGGGCCGACAACAACCAACCCGGGCCGACAACAACCAACCCGGGCCGACAACAACCAACCCGGGCCGACAACAACCAACCCGGGCCGACAACAACCAACCCGGGCCGACAACAACCAACCCGGGCCGACAACAACCAACCCGGGCCGACAACAACCAACCCGGGCCGACAACAACCAACCCGGGCCGACAACAACCAACCCGGGCCGACAACAACCAACCCGGGCCGACAACAACCAACCCGGGCCGACAACAACCAACCCGGGCCGACAACAACCAACCCGGGCCGACAACAACCAACCCGGGCCGACAACAACCAACCCGGGCCGACAACAACCAACCCGGGCCGACAACAACCAACCCGGGCCGACAACAACCAACCCGGGCCGACAACAACCAACCCGGGCCGACAACAACCAACCCGGGCCGACAACAACCAACCCGGGCCGACAACAACCAACCCGGGCCGACAACAACCAACCCGGGCCGACAACAACCAACCCGGGCCGACAACAACCAACCCGGGCCGACAACAACCAACCCGGGCCGACAACAACCAACCCGGGCCGACAACAACCAACCCGGGCCGACAACAACCAACCCGGGCCGACAACAACCAACCCGGGCCGACAACAACCAACCCGGGCCGACAACAACCAACCCGGGCCGACAACAACCAACCCGGGCCGACAACAACCAACCCGGGCCGACAACAACCAACCCGGGCCGACAACAACCAACCCGGGCCGACAACAACCAACCCGGGCCGACAACAACCAACCCGGGTCCGACAACAACCAACCCGGGCCGACAACAACCAACCCGGGCCGACAACAACCAACCCGGGCCGACAACAACCAACCCGGGCCGACAACAACCAACCCGGGCCGACAACAACCAACCCGGGCCGACAACAACCAACCCGGGCCGACAACAACCAACCCGGGCCGACAACAACCAACCCGGGCCGACAACAACCAACCCGGGCCGACAACAACCAACCCGGGCCGACAACAACCAACCCGGGCCGACAACAACCAACCCGGGCCGACAACAACCAACCCGGGCCGACAACAACCAACCCGGGCCGACAACAACCAACCCGGGCCGACAACAACCAACCCGGGCCGACAACAACCAACCCGGGCCGACAACAACCAACCCGGGCCGACAACAACCAACCCGGGCCGACAACAACCAACCCGGGCCGACAACAACCAACCCGGGCCGACAACAACCAACCCGGGCCGACAACAACCAACCCGGGCCGACAACAACCAACCCGGGCCGACAACAACCAACCCGGGCCGACAACAACCAACCCGGGCCGACAACAACCAACCCGGGCCGACAACAACCAACCCGGGCCGACAACAACCAACCCGGGCCGACAACAACCAACCCGGGCCGACAACAACCAACCCGGGCCGACAACAACCAACCCGGGCCGACAACAACCAACCCGGGCCGACAACAACCAACCCGGGCCGACAACAACCAACCCGGGCCGACAACAACCAACCCGGGCCGACAACAACCAACCCGGGCCGACAACAACCAACCCGGGCCGACAACAACCAACCCGGGCCGACAACAACCAACCCGGGCCGACAACAACCAACCCGGGCCGACAACAACCAACCCGGGCCGACAACAACCAACCCGGGCCGACAACAACCAACCCGGGCCGACAACAACCAACCCGGGCCGACAACAACCAACCCGGGCCGACAACAACCAACCCGGGCCGACAACAACCAACCCGGGCCGACAACAACCAACCCGGGCCGACAACAACCAACCCGGGCCGACAACAACCAACCCGGGCCGACAACAACCAACCCGGGCCGACAACAACCAACCCGGGCCGACAACAACCAACCCGGGCCGACAACAACCAACCCGGGCCGACAACAACCAACCCGGGCCGACAACAACCAACCCGGGCCGACAACAACCAACCCGGGCCGACAACAACCAACCCGGGCCGACAACAACCAACCCGGGCCGACAACAACCAACCCGGGCCGACAACAACCAACCCGGGCCGACAACAACCAACCCGGGCCGACAACAACCAACCCGGGCCGACAACAACCAACCCGGGCCGACAACAACCAACCCGGGCCGACAACAACCAACCCGGGCCGACAACAACCAACCCGGGCCGACAACAACCAACCCGGGCCGACAACAACCAACCCGGGCCGACAACAACCAACCCGGGCCGACAACAACCAACCCGGGCCGACAACAACCAACCCGGGCCGACAACAACCAACCCGGGCCGACAACAACCAACCCGGGCCGACAACAACCAACCCGGGCCGACAACAACCAACCCGGGCCGACAACAACCAACCCGGGCCGACAACAACCAACCCGGGCCGACAACAACCAACCCGGGCCGACAACAACCAACCCGGGCCGACAACAACCAACCCGGGCCGACAACAACCAACCCGGGCCGACAACAACCAACCCGGGCCGACAACAACCAACCCGGGCCGACAACAACCAACCCGGGCCGACAACAACCAACCCGGGCCGACAACAACCAACCCGGGCCGACAACAACCAACCCGGGCCGACAACAACCAACCCGGGCCGACAACAACCAACCCGGGCCGACAACAACCAACCCGGGCCGACAACAACCAACCCGGGCCGACAACAACCAACCCGGGCCGACAACAACCAACCCGGGCCGACAACAACCAACCCGGGCCGACAACAACCAACCCGGGCCGACAACAACCAACCCGGGCCGACAACAACCAACCCGGGCCGACAACAACCAACCCGGGCCGACAACAACCAACCCGGGCCGACAACAACCAACCCGGGCCGACAACAACCAACCCGGGCCGACAACAACCAACCCGGGCCGACAACAACCAACCCGGGCCGACAACAACCAACCCGGGCCGACAACAACCAACCCGGGCCGACAACAACCAACCCGGGCCGACAACAACCAACCCGGGCCGACAACAACCAACCCGGGCCGACAACAACCAACCCGGGCCGACAACAACCAACCCGGGCCGACAACAACCAACCCGGGCCGACAACAACCAACCCGGGCCGACAACAACCAACCCGGGCCGACAACAACCAACCCGGGCCGACAACAACCAACCCGGGCCGACAACAACCAACCCGGGCCGACAACAACCAACCCGGGCCGACAACAACCAACCCGGGCCGACAACAACCAACCCGGGCCGACAACAACCAACCCGGGCCGACAACAACCAACCCGGGCCGACAACAACCAACCCGGGCCGACAACAACCAACCCGGGCCGACAACAACCAACCCGGGCCGACAACAACCAACCCGGGCCGACAACAACCAACCCGGGCCGACAACAACCAACCCGGGCCGACAACAACCAACCCGGGCCGACAACAACCAACCCGGGCCGACAACAACCAACCCGGGCCGACAACAACCAACCCGGGCCGACAACAACCAACCCGGGCCGACAACAACCAACCCGGGCCGACAACAACCAACCCGGGCCGACAACAACCAACCCGGGCCGACAACAACCAACCCGGGCCGACAACAACCAACCCGGGCCGACAACAACCAACCCGGGCCGACAACAACCAACCCGGGCCGACAACAACCAACCCGGGCCGACAACAACCAACCCGGGCCGACAACAACCAACCCGGGCCGACAACAACCAACCCGGGCCGACAACAACCAACCCGGGCCGACAACAACCAACCCGGGCCGACAACAACCAACCCGGGCCGACAACAACCAACCCGGGCCGACAACAACCAACCCGGGCCGACAACAACCAACCCGGGCCGACAACAACCAACCCGGGCCGACAACAACCAACCCGGGCCGACAACAACCAACCCGGGCCGACAACAACCAACCCGGGCCGACAACAACCAACCCGGGCCGACAACAACCAACCCGGGCCGACAACAACCAACCCGGGCCGACAACAACCAACCCGGGCCGACAACAACCAACCCGGGCCGACAACAACCAACCCGGGCCGACAACAACCAACCCGGGCCGACAACAACCAACCCGGGCCGACAACAACCAACCCGGGCCGACAACAACCAACCCGGGCCGACAACAACCAACCCGGGCCGACAACAACCAACCCGGGCCGACAACAACCAACCCGGGCCGACAACAACCAACCCGGGCCGACAACAACCAACCCGGGCCGACAACAACCAACCCGGGCCGACAACAACCAACCCGGGCCGACAACAACCAACCCGGGCCGACAACAACCAACCCGGGCCGACAACAACCAACCCGGGCCGACAACAACCAACCCGGGCCGACAACAACCAACCCGGGCCGACAACAACCAACCCGGGCCGACAACAACCAACCCGGGCCGACAACAACCAACCCGGGCCGACAACAACCAACCCGGGCCGACAACAACCAACCCGGGCCGACAACAACCAACCCGGGCCGACAACAACCAACCCGGGCCGACAACAACCAACCCGGGCCGACAACAACCAACCCGGGCCGACAACAACCAACCCGGGCCGACAACAACCAACCCGGGCCGACAACAACCAACCCGGGCCGACAACAACCAACCCGGGCCGACAACAACCAACCCGGGCCGACAACAACCAACCCGGGCCGACAACAACCAACCCGGGCCGACAACAACCAACCCGGGCCGACAACAACCAACCCGGGCCGACAACAACCAACCCGGGCCGACAACAACCAACCCGGGCCGACAACAACCAACCCGGGCCGACAACAACCAACCCGGGCCGACAACAACCAACCCGGGCCGACAACAACCAACCCGGGCCGACAACAACCAACCCGGGCCGACAACAACCAACCCGGGCCGACAACAACCAACCCGGGCCGACAACAACCAACCCGGGCCGACAACAACCAACCCGGGCCGACAACAACCAACCCGGGCCGACAACAACCAACCCGGGCCGACAACAACCAACCCGGGCCGACAACAACCAACCCGGGCCGACAACAACCAACCCGGGCCGACAACAACCAACCCGGGCCGACAACAACCAACCCGGGCCGACAACAACCAACCCGGGCCGACAACAACCAACCCGGGCCGACAACAACCAACCCGGGCCGACAACAACCAACCCGGGCCGACAACAACCAACCCGGGCCGACAACAACCAACCCGGGCCGACAACAACCAACCCGGGCCGACAACAACCAACCCGGGCCGACAACAACCAACCCGGGCCGACAACAACCAACCCGGGCCGACAACAACCAACCCGGGCCGACAACAACCAACCCGGGCCGACAACAACCAACCCGGGCCGACAACAACCAACCCGGGCCGACAACAACCAACCCGGGCCGACAACAACCAACCCGGGCCGACAACAACCAACCCGGGCCGACAACAACCAACCCGGGCCGACAACAACCAACCCGGGCCGACAACAACCAACCCGGGCCGACAACAACCAACCCGGGCCGACAACAACCAACCCGGGCCGACAACAACCAACCCGGGCCGACAACAACCAACCCGGGCCGACAACAACCAACCCGGGCCGACAACAACCAACCCGGGCCGACAACAACCAACCCGGGCCGACAACAACCAACCCGGGCCGACAACAACCAACCCGGGCCGACAACAACCAACCCGGGCCGACAACAACCAACCCGGGCCGACAACAACCAACCCGGGCCGACAACAACCAACCCGGGCCGACAACAACCAACCCGGGCCGACAACAACCAACCCGGGCCGACAACAACCAACCCGGGCCGACAACAACCAACCCGGGCCGACAACAACCAACCCGGGCCGACAACAACCAACCCGGGCCGACAACAACCAACCCGGGCCGACAACAACCAACCCGGGCCGACAACAACCAACCCGGGCCGACAACAACCAACCCGGGCCGACAACAACCAACCCGGGCCGACAACAACCAACCCGGGCCGACAACAACCAACCCGGGCCGACAACAACCAACCCGGGCCGACAACAACCAACCCGGGCCGACAACAACCAACCCGGGCCGACAACAACCAACCCGGGCCGACAACAACCAACCCGGGCCGACAACAACCAACCCGGGCCGACAACAACCAACCCGGGCCGACAACAACCAACCCGGGCCGACAACAACCAACCCGGGCCGACAACAACCAACCCGGGCCGACAACAACCAACCCGGGCCGACAACAACCAACCCGGGCCGACAACAACCAACCCGGGCCGACAACAACCAACCCGGGCCGACAACAACCAACCCGGGCCGACAACAACCAACCCGGGCCGACAACAACCAACCCGGGCCGACAACAACCAACCCGGGCCGACAACAACCAACCCGGGCCGACAACAACCAACCCGGGCCGACAACAACCAACCCGGGCCGACAACAACCAACCCGGGCCGACAACAACCAACCCGGGCCGACAACAACCAACCCGGGCCGACAACAACCAACCCGGGCCGACAACAACCAACCCGGGCCGACAACAACCAACCCGGGCCGACAACAACCAACCCGGGCCGACAACAACCAACCCGGGCCGACAACAACCAACCCGGGCCGACAACAACCAACCCGGGCCGACAACAACCAACCCGGGCCGACAACAACCAACCCGGGCCGACAACAACCAACCCGGGCCGACAACAACCAACCCGGGCCGACAACAACCAACCCGGGCCGACAACAACCAACCCGGGCCGACAACAACCAACCCGGGCCGACAACAACCAACCCGGGCCGACAACAACCAACCCGGGCCGACAACAACCAACCCGGGCCGACAACAACCAACCCGGGCCGACAACAACCAACCCGGGCCGACAACAACCAACCCGGGCCGACAACAACCAACCCGGGCCGACAACAACCAACCCGGGCCGACAACAACCAACCCGGGCCGACAACAACCAACCCGGGCCGACAACAACCAACCCGGGCCGACAACAACCAACCCGGGCCGACAACAACCAACCCGGGCCGACAACAACCAACCCGGGCCGACAACAACCAACCCGGGCCGACAACAACCAACCCGGGCCGACAACAACCAACCCGGGCCGACAACAACCAACCCGGGCCGACAACAACCAACCCGGGCCGACAACAACCAACCCGGGCCGACAACAACCAACCCGGGCCGACAACAACCAACCCGGGCCGACAACAACCAACCCGGGCCGACAACAACCAACCCGGGCCGACAACAACCAACCCGGGCCGACAACAACCAACCCGGGCCGACAACAACCAACCCGGGCCGACAACAACCAACCCGGGCCGACAACAACCAACCCGGGCCGACAACAACCAACCCGGGCCGACAACAACCAACCCGGGCCGACAACAACCAACCCGGGCCGACAACAACCAACCCGGGCCGACAACAACCAACCCGGGCCGACAACAACCAACCCGGGCCGACAACAACCAACCCGGGCCGACAACAACCAACCCGGGCCGACAACAACCAACCCGGGCCGACAACAACCAACCCGGGCCGACAACAACCAACCCGGGCCGACAACAACCAACCCGGGCCGACAACAACCAACCCGGGCCGACAACAACCAACCCGGGCCGACAACAACCAACCCGGGCCGACAACAACCAACCCGGGCCGACAACAACCAACCCGGGCCGACAACAACCAACCCGGGCCGACAACAACCAACCCGGGCCGACAACAACCAACCCGGGCCGACAACAACCAACCCGGGCCGACAACAACCAACCCGGGCCGACAACAACCAACCCGGGCCGACAACAACCAACCCGGGCCGACAACAACCAACCCGGGCCGACAACAACCAACCCGGGCCGACAACAACCAACCCGGGCCGACAACAACCAACCCGGGCCGACAACAACCAACCCGGGCCGACAACAACCAACCCGGGCCGACAACAACCAACCCGGGCCGACAACAACCAACCCGGGCCGACAACAACCAACCCGGGCCGACAACAACCAACCCGGGCCGACAACAACCAACCCGGGCCGACAACAACCAACCCGGGCCGACAACAACCAACCCGGGCCGACAACAACCAACCCGGGCCGACAACAACCAACCCGGGCCGACAACAACCAACCCGGGCCGACAACAACCAACCCGGGCCGACAACAACCAACCCGGGCCGACAACAACCAACCCGGGCCGACAACAACCAACCCGGGCCGACAACAACCAACCCGGGCCGACAACAACCAACCCGGGCCGACAACAACCAACCCGGGCCGACAACAACCAACCCGGGCCGACAACAACCAACCCGGGCCGACAACAACCAACCCGGGCCGACAACAACCAACCCGGGCCGACAACAACCAACCCGGGCCGACAACAACCAACCCGGGCCGACAACAACCAACCCGGGCCGACAACAACCAACCCGGGCCGACAACAACCAACCCGGGCCGACAACAACCAACCCGGGCCGACAACAACCAACCCGGGCCGACAACAACCAACCCGGGCCGACAACAACCAACCCGGGCCGACAACAACCAACCCGGGCCGACAACAACCAACCCGGGCCGACAACAACCAACCCGGGCCGACAACAACCAACCCGGGCCGACAACAACCAACCCGGGCCGACAACAACCAACCCGGGCCGACAACAACCAACCCGGGCCGACAACAACCAACCCGGGCCGACAACAACCAACCCGGGCCGACAACAACCAACCCGGGCCGACAACAACCAACCCGGGCCGACAACAACCAACCCGGGCCGACAACAACCAACCCGGGCCGACAACAACCAACCCGGGCCGACAACAACCAACCCGGGCCGACAACAACCAACCCGGGCCGACAACAACCAACCCGGGCCGACAACAACCAACCCGGGCCGACAACAACCAACCCGGGCCGACAACAACCAACCCGGGCCGACAACAACCAACCCGGGCCGACAACAACCAACCCGGGCCGACAACAACCAACCCGGGCCGACAACAACCAACCCGGGCCGACAACAACCAACCCGGGCCGACAACAACCAACCCGGGCCGACAACAACCAACCCGGGCCGACAACAACCAACCCGGGCCGACAACAACCAACCCGGGCCGACAACAACCAACCCGGGCCGACAACAACCAACCCGGGCCGACAACAACCAACCCGGGCCGACAACAACCAACCCGGGCCGACAACAACCAACCCGGGCCGACAACAACCAACCCGGGCCGACAACAACCAACCCGGGCCGACAACAACCAACCCGGGCCGACAACAACCAACCCGGGCCGACAACAACCAACCCGGGCCGACAACAACCAACCCGGGCCGACAACAACCAACCCGGGCCGACAACAACCAACCCGGGCCGACAACAACCAACCCGGGCCGACAACAACCAACCCGGGCCGACAACAACCAACCCGGGCCGACAACAACCAACCCGGGCCGACAACAACCAACCCGGGCCGACAACAACCAACCCGGGCCGACAACAACCAACCCGGGCCGACAACAACCAACCCGGGCCGACAACAACCAACCCGGGCCGACAACAACCAACCCGGGCCGACAACAACCAACCCGGGCCGACAACAACCAACCCGGGCCGACAACAACCAACCCGGGCCGACAACAACCAACCCGGGCCGACAACAACCAACCCGGGCCGACAACAACCAACCCGGGCCGACAACAACCAACCCGGGCCGACAACAACCAACCCGGGCCGACAACAACCAACCCGGGCCGACAACAACCAACCCGGGCCGACAACAACCAACCCGGGCCGACAACAACCAACCCGGGCCGACAACAACCAACCCGGGCCGACAACAACCAACCCGGGCCGACAACAACCAACCCGGGCCGACAACAACCAACCCGGGCCGACAACAACCAACCCGGGCCGACAACAACCAACCCGGGCCGACAACAACCAACCCGGGCCGACAACAACCAACCCGGGCCGACAACAACCAACCCGGGCCGACAACAACCAACCCGGGCCGACAACAACCAACCCGGGCCGACAACAACCAACCCGGGCCGACAACAACCAACCCGGGCCGACAACAACCAACCCGGGCCGACAACAACCAACCCGGGCCGACAACAACCAACCCGGGCCGACAACAACCAACCCGGGCCGACAACAACCAACCCGGGCCGACAACAACCAACCCGGGCCGACAACAACCAACCCGGGCCGACAACAACCAACCCGGGCCGACAACAACCAACCCGGGCCGACAACAACCAACCCGGGCCGACAACAACCAACCCGGGCCGACAACAACCAACCCGGGCCGACAACAACCAACCCGGGCCGACAACAACCAACCCGGGCCGACAACAACCAACCCGGGCCGACAACAACCAACCCGGGCCGACAACAACCAACCCGGGCCGACAACAACCAACCCGGGCCGACAACAACCAACCCGGGCCGACAACAACCAACCCGGGCCGACAACAACCAACCCGGGCCGACAACAACCAACCCGGGCCGACAACAACCAACCCGGGCCGACAACAACCAACCCGGGCCGACAACAACCAACCCGGGCCGACAACAACCAACCCGGGCCGACAACAACCAACCCGGGCCGACAACAACCAACCCGGGCCGACAACAACCAACCCGGGCCGACAACAACCAACCCGGGCCGACAACAACCAACCCGGGCCGACAACAACCAACCCGGGCCGACAACAACCAACCCGGGCCGACAACAACCAACCCGGGCCGACAACAACCAACCCGGGCCGACAACAACCAACCCGGGCCGACAACAACCAACCCGGGCCGACAACAACCAACCCGGGCCGACAACAACCAACCCGGGCCGACAACAACCAACCCGGGCCGACAACAACCAACCCGGGCCGACAACAACCAACCCGGGCCGACAACAACCAACCCGGGCCGACAACAACCAACCCGGGCCGACAACAACCAACCCGGGCCGACAACAACCAACCCGGGCCGACAACAACCAACCCGGGCCGACAACAACCAACCCGGGCCGACAACAACCAACCCGGGCCGACAACAACCAACCCGGGCCGACAACAACCAACCCGGGCCGACAACAACCAACCCGGGCCGACAACAACCAACCCGGGCCGACAACAACCAACCCGGGCCGACAACAACCAACCCGGGCCGACAACAACCAACCCGGGCCGACAACAACCAACCCGGGCCGACAACAACCAACCCGGGCCGACAACAACCAACCCGGGCCGACAACAACCAACCCGGGCCGACAACAACCAACCCGGGCCGACAACAACCAACCCGGGCCGACAACAACCAACCCGGGCCGACAACAACCAACCCGGGCCGACAACAACCAACCCGGGCCGACAACAACCAACCCGGGCCGACAACAACCAACCCGGGCCGACAACAACCAACCCGGGCCGACAACAACCAACCCGGGCCGACAACAACCAACCCGGGCCGACAACAACCAACCCGGGCCGACAACAACCAACCCGGGCCGACAACAACCAACCCGGGCCGACAACAACCAACCCGGGCCGACAACAACCAACCCGGGCCGACAACAACCAACCCGGGCCGACAACAACCAACCCGGGCCGACAACAACCAACCCGGGCCGACAACAACCAACCCGGGCCGACAACAACCAACCCGGGCCGACAACAACCAACCCGGGCCGACAACAACCAACCCGGGCCGACAACAACCAACCCGGGCCGACAACAACCAACCCGGGCCGACAACAACCAACCCGGGCCGACAACAACCAACCCGGGCCGACAACAACCAACCCGGGCCGACAACAACCAACCCGGGCCGACAACAACCAACCCGGGCCGACAACAACCAACCCGGGCCGACAACAACCAACCCGGGCCGACAACAACCAACCCGGGCCGACAACAACCAACCCGGGCCGACAACAACCAACCCGGGCCGACAACAACCAACCCGGGCCGACAACAACCAACCCGGGCCGACAACAACCAACCCGGGCCGACAACAACCAACCCGGGCCGACAACAACCAACCCGGGCCGACAACAACCAACCCGGGCCGACAACAACCAACCCGGGCCGACAACAACCAACCCGGGCCGACAACAACCAACCCGGGCCGACAACAACCAACCCGGGCCGACAACAACCAACCCGGGCCGACAACAACCAACCCGGGCCGACAACAACCAACCCGGGCCGACAACAACCAACCCGGGCCGACAACAACCAACCCGGGCCGACAACAACCAACCCGGGCCGACAACAACCAACCCGGGCCGACAACAACCAACCCGGGCCGACAACAACCAACCCGGGCCGACAACAACCAACCCGGGCCGACAACAACCAACCCGGGCCGACAACAACCAACCCGGGCCGACAACAACCAACCCGGGCCGACAACAACCAACCCGGGCCGACAACAACCAACCCGGGCCGACAACAACCAACCCGGGCCGACAACAACCAACCCGGGCCGACAACAACCAACCCGGGCCGACAACAACCAACCCGGGCCGACAACAACCAACCCGGGCCGACAACAACCAACCCGGGCCGACAACAACCAACCCGGGCCGACAACAACCAACCCGGGCCGACAACAACCAACCCGGGCCGACAACAACCAACCCGGGCCGACAACAACCAACCCGGGCCGACAACAACCAACCCGGGCCGACAACAACCAACCCGGGCCGACAACAACCAACCCGGGCCGACAACAACCAACCCGGGCCGACAACAACCAACCCGGGCCGACAACAACCAACCCGGGCCGACAACAACCAACCCGGGCCGACAACAACCAACCCGGGCCGACAACAACCAACCCGGGCCGACAACAACCAACCCGGGCCGACAACAACCAACCCGGGCCGACAACAACCAACCCGGGCCGACAACAACCAACCCGGGCCGACAACAACCAACCCGGGCCGACAACAACCAACCCGGGCCGACAACAACCAACCCGGGCCGACAACAACCAACCCGGGCCGACAACAACCAACCCGGGCCGACAACAACCAACCCGGGCCGACAACAACCAACCCGGGCCGACAACAACCAACCCGGGCCGACAACAACCAACCCGGGCCGACAACAACCAACCCGGGCCGACAACAACCAACCCGGGCCGACAACAACCAACCCGGGCCGACAACAACCAACCCGGGCCGACAACAACCAACCCGGGCCGACAACAACCAACCCGGGCCGACAACAACCAACCCGGGCCGACAACAACCAACCCGGGCCGACAACAACCAACCCGGGCCGACAACAACCAACCCGGGCCGACAACAACCAACCCGGGCCGACAACAACCAACCCGGGCCGACAACAACCAACCCGGGCCGACAACAACCAACCCGGGCCGACAACAACCAACCCGGGCCGACAACAACCAACCCGGGCCGACAACAACCAACCCGGGCCGACAACAACCAACCCGGGCCGACAACAACCAACCCGGGCCGACAACAACCAACCCGGGCCGACAACAACCAACCCGGGCCGACAACAACCAACCCGGGCCGACAACAACCAACCCGGGCCGACAACAACCAACCCGGGCCGACAACAACCAACCCGGGCCGACAACAACCAACCCGGGCCGACAACAACCAACCCGGGCCGACAACAACCAACCCGGGCCGACAACAACCAACCCGGGCCGACAACAACCAACCCGGGCCGACAACAACCAACCCGGGCCGACAACAACCAACCCGGGCCGACAACAACCAACCCGGGCCGACAACAACCAACCCGGGCCGACAACAACCAACCCGGGCCGACAACAACCAACCCGGGCCGACAACAACCAACCCGGGCCGACAACAACCAACCCGGGCCGACAACAACCAACCCGGGCCGACAACAACCAACCCGGGCCGACAACAACCAACCCGGGCCGACAACAACCAACCCGGGCCGACAACAACCAACCCGGGCCGACAACAACCAACCCGGGCCGACAACAACCAACCCGGGCCGACAACAACCAACCCGGGCCGACAACAACCAACCCGGGCCGACAACAACCAACCCGGGCCGACAACAACCAACCCGGGCCGACAACAACCAACCCGGGCCGACAACAACCAACCCGGGCCGACAACAACCAACCCGGGCCGACAACAACCAACCCGGGCCGACAAC
The DNA here is from genome assembly GCF_965212315.1 of Lampetra planeri. Classification (NCBI taxonomy): domain Eukaryota; kingdom Metazoa; phylum Chordata; class Hyperoartia; order Petromyzontiformes; family Petromyzontidae; genus Lampetra; species Lampetra planeri. Next base: position 16,190 of record NW_027615256.1, on the reverse strand, counting down.
AACCAACCCGGGCCGACAACAACCAACCCGGGCCGACAACAACCAACCCGGGCCGACAACAACCAACCCGGGCCGACAACAACCAACCCGGGCCGACAACAACCAACCCGGGCCGACAACAACCAACCCGGGCCGACAACAACCAACCCGGGCCGACAACAACCAACCCGGGCCGACAACAACCAACCCGGGCCGACAACAACCAACCCGGGCCGACAACAACCAACCCGGGCCGACAACAACCAACCCGGGCCGACAACAACCAACCCGGGCCGACAACAACCAACCCGGGCCGACAACAACCAACCCGGGCCGACAACAACCAACCCGGGCCGACAACAACCAACCCGGGCCGACAACAACCAACCCGGGCCGACAACAACCAACCCGGGCCGACAACAACCAACCCGGGCCGACAACAACCAACCCGGGCCGACAACAACCAACCCGGGCCGACAACAACCAACCCGGGCCGACAACAACCAACCCGGGCCGACAACAACCAACCCGGGCCGACAACAACCAACCCGGGCCGACAACAACCAACCCGGGCCGACAACAACCAACCCGGGCCGACAACAACCAACCCGGGCCGACAACAACCAACCCGGGCCGACAACAACCAACCCGGGCCGACAACAACCAACCCGGGCCGACAACAACCAACCCGGGCCGACAACAACCAACCCGGGCCGACAACAACCAACCCGGGCCGACAACAACCAACCCGGGCCGACAACAACCAACCCGGGCCGACAACAACCAACCCGGGCCGACAACAACCAACCCGGGCCGACAACAACCAACCCGGGCCGACAACAACCAACCCGGGCCGACAACAACCAACCCGGGCCGACAACAACCAACCCGGGCCGACAACAACCAACCCGGGCCGACAACAACCAACCCGGGCCGACAACAACCAACCCGGGCCGACAACAACCAACCCGGGCCGACAACAACCAACCCGGGCCGACAACAACCAACCCGGGCCGACAACAACCAACCCGGGCCGACAACAACCAACCCGGGCCGACAACAACCAACCCGGGCCGACAACAACCAACCCGGGCCGACAACAACCAACCCGGGCCGACAACAACCAACCCGGGCCGACAACAACCAACCCGGGCCGACAACAACCAACCCGGGCCGACAACAACCAACCCGGGCCGACAACAACCAACCCGGGCCGACAACAACCAACCCGGGCCGACAACAACCAACCCGGGCCGACAACAACCAACCCGGGCCGACAACAACCAACCCGGGCCGACAACAACCAACCCGGGCCGACAACAACCAACCCGGGCCGACAACAACCAACCCGGGCCGACAACAACCAACCCGGGCCGACAACAACCAACCCGGGCCGACAACAACCAACCCGGGCCGACAACAACCAACCCGGGCCGACAACAACCAACCCGGGCCGACAACAACCAACCCGGGCCGACAACAACCAACCCGGGCCGACAACAACCAACCCGGGCCGACAACAACCAACCCGGGCCGACAACAACCAACCCGGGCCGACAACAACCAACCCGGGCCGACAACAACCAACCCGGGCCGACAACAACCAACCCGGGCCGACAACAACCAACCCGGGCCGACAACAACCAACCCGGGCCGACAACAACCAACCCGGGCCGACAACAACCAACCCGGGCCGACAACAACCAACCCGGGCCGACAACAACCAACCCGGGCCGACAACAACCAACCCGGGCCGACAACAACCAACCCGGGCCGACAACAACCAACCCGGGCCGACAACAACCAACCCGGGCCGACAACAACCAACCCGGGCCGACAACAACCAACCCGGGCCGACAACAACCAACCCGGGCCGACAACAACCAACCCGGGCCGACAACAACCAACCCGGGCCGACAACAACCAACCCGGGCCGACAACAACCAACCCGGGCCGACAACAACCAACCCGGGCCGACAACAACCAACCCGGGCCGACAACAACCAACCCGGGCCGACAACAACCAACCCGGGCCGACAACAACCAACCCGGGCCGACAACAACCAACCCGGGCCGACAACAACCAACCCGGGCCGACAACAACCAACCCGGGCCGACAACAACCAACCCGGGCCGACAACAACCAACCCGGGCCGACAACAACCAACCCGGGCCGACAACAACCAACCCGGGCCGACAACAACCAACCCGGGCCGACAACAACCAACCCGGGCCGACAACAACCAACCCGGGCCGACAACAACCAACCCGGGCCGACAACAACCAACCCGGGCCGACAACAACCAACCCGGGCCGACAACAACCAACCCGGGCCGACAACAACCAACCCGGGCCGACAACAACCAACCCGGGCCGACAACAACCAACCCGGGCCGACAACAACCAACCCGGGCCGACAACAACCAACCCGGGCCGACAACAACCAACCCGGGCCGACAACAACCAACCCGGGCCGACAACAACCAACCCGGGCCGACAACAACCAACCCGGGCCGACAACAACCAACCCGGGCCGACAACAACCAACCCGGGCCGACAACAACCAACCCGGGCCGACAACAACCAACCCGGGCCGACAACAACCAACCCGGGCCGACAACAACCAACCCGGGCCGACAACAACCAACCCGGGCCGACAACAACCAACCCGGGCCGACAACAACCAACCCGGGCCGACAACAACCAACCCGGGCCGACAACAACCAACCCGGGCCGACAACAACCAACCCGGGCCGACAACAACCAACCCGGGCCGACAACAACCAACCCGGGCCGACAACAACCAACCCGGGCCGACAACAACCAACCCGGGCCGACAACAACCAACCCGGGCCGACAACAACCAACCCGGGCCGACAACAACCAACCCGGGCCGACAACAACCAACCCGGGCCGACAACAACCAACCCGGGCCGACAACAACCAACCCGGGCCGACAACAACCAACCCGGGCCGACAACAACCAACCCGGGCCGACAACAACCAACCCGGGCCGACAACAACCAACCCGGGCCGACAACAACCAACCCGGGCCGACAACAACCAACCCGGGCCGACAACAACCAACCCGGGCCGACAACAACCAACCCGGGCCGACAACAACCAACCCGGGCCGACAACAACCAACCCGGGCCGACAACAACCAACCCGGGCCGACAACAACCAACCCGGGCCGACAACAACCAACCCGGGCCGACAACAACCAACCCGGGCCGACAACAACCAACCCGGGCCGACAACAACCAACCCGGGCCGACAACAACCAACCCGGGCCGACAACAACCAACCCGGGCCGACAACAACCAACCCGGGCCGACAACAACCAACCCGGGCCGACAACAACCAACCCGGGCCGACAACAACCAACCCGGGCCGACAACAACCAACCCGGGCCGACAACAACCAACCCGGGCCGACAACAACCAACCCGGGCCGACAACAACCAACCCGGGCCGACAACAACCAACCCGGGCCGACAACAACCAACCCGGGCCGACAACAACCAACCCGGGCCGACAACAACCAACCCGGGCCGACAACAACCAACCCGGGCCGACAACAACCAACCCGGGCCGACAACAACCAACCCGGGCCGACAACAACCAACCCGGGCCGACAACAACCAACCCGGGCCGACAACAACCAACCCGGGCCGACAACAACCAACCCGGGCCGACAACAACCAACCCGGGCCGACAACAACCAACCCGGGCCGACAACAACCAACCCGGGCCGACAACAACCAACCCGGGCCGACAACAACCAACCCGGGCCGACAACAACCAACCCGGGCCGACAACAACCAACCCGGGCCGACAACAACCAACCCGGGCCGACAACAACCAACCCGGGCCGACAACAACCAACCCGGGCCGACAACAACCAACCCGGGCCGACAACAACCAACCCGGGCCGACAACAACCAACCCGGGCCGACAACAACCAACCCGGGCCGACAACAACCAACCCGGGCCGACAACAACCAACCCGGGCCGACAACAACCAACCCGGGCCGACAACAACCAACCCGGGCCGACAACAACCAACCCGGGCCGACAACAACCAACCCGGGCCGACAACAACCAACCCGGGCCGACAACAACCAACCCGGGCCGACAACAACCAACCCGGGCCGACAACAACCAACCCGGGCCGACAACAACCAACCCGGGCCGACAACAACCAACCCGGGCCGACAACAACCAACCCGGGCCGACAACAACCAACCCGGGCCGACAACAACCAACCCGGGCCGACAACAACCAACCCGGGCCGACAACAACCAACCCGGGCCGACAACGAACCAACACCGGGCCGACAACAACCAACCCGGGCCGACAACAACCAACCCGGGCCGACAACAACCAACCCGGGCCGACAACAACCAACCCGGGCCGACAACAACCAACCCGGGCCGACAACAACCAACCCGGGCCGACAACAACCAACCCGGGCCGACAACAACCAACCCGGGCCGACAACAACCAACCCGGGCCGACAACAACCAACCCGGGCCGACAACAACCAACCCGGGCCGACAACAACCAACCCGGGCCGACAACAACCAACCCGGGCCGACAACAACCAACCCGGGCCGACAACAACCAACCCGGGCCGACAACAACCAACCCGGGCCGACAACAACCAACCCGGGCCGACAACAACCAACCCGGGCCGACAACAACCAACCCGGGCCGACAACAACCAACCCGGGCCGACAACAACCAACCCGGGCCGACAACAACCAACCCGGGCCGACAACAACCAACCCGGGCCGACAACAACCAACCCGGGCCGACAACAACCAACCCGGGCCGACAACAACCAACCCGGGCCGACAACAACCAACCCGGGCCGACAACAACCAACCCGGGCCGACAACAACCAACCCGGGCCGACAACAACCAACCCGGGCCGACAACAACCAACCCGGGCCGACAACAACCAACCCGGGCCGACAACAACCAACCCGGGCCGACAACAACCAACCCGGGCCGACAACAACCAACCCGGGCCGACAACAACCAACCCGGGCCGACAACAACCAACCCGGGCCGACAACAACCAACCCGGGCCGACAACAACCAACCCGGGCCGACAACAACCAACCCGGGCCGACAACAACCAACCCGGGCCGACAACAACCAACCCGGGCCGACAACAACCAACCCGGGCCGACAACAACCAACCCGGGCCGACAACAACCAACCCGGGCCGACAACAACCAACCCGGGCCGACAACAACCAACCCGGGCCGACAACAACCAACCCGGGCCGACAACAACCAACCCGGGCCGACAACAACCAACCCGGGCCGACAACAACCAACCCGGGCCGACAACAACCAACCCGGGCCGACAACAACCAACCCGGGCCGACAACAACCAACCCGGGCCGACAACAACCAACCCGGGCCGACAACAACCAACCCGGGCCGACAACAACCAACCCGGGCCGACAACAACCAACCCGGGCCGACAACAACCAACCCGGGCCGACAACAACCAACCCGGGCCGACAACAACCAACCCGGGCCGACAACAACCAACCCGGGCCGACAACAACCAACCCGGGCCGACAACAACCAACCCGGGCCGACAACAACCAACCCGGGCCGACAACAACCAACCCGGGCCGACAACAACCAACCCGGGCCGACAACAACCAACCCGGGCCGACAACAACCAACCCGGGCCGACAACAACCAACCCGGGCCGACAACAACCAACCCGGGCCGACAACAACCAACCCGGGCCGACAACAACCAACCCGGGCCGACAACAACCAACCCGGGCCGACAACAACCAACCCGGGCCGACAACAACCAACCCGGGCCGACAACAACCAACCCGGGCCGACAACAACCAACCCGGGCCGACAACAACCAACCCGGGCCGACAACAACCAACCCGGGCCGACAACAACCAACCCGGGCCGACAACAACCAACCCGGGCCGACAACAACCAACCCGGGCCGACAACAACCAACCCGGGCCGACAACAACCAACCCGGGCCGACAACAACCAACCCGGGCCGACAACAACCAACCCGGGCCGACAACAACCAACCCGGGCCGACAACAACCAACCCGGGCCGACAACAACCAACCCGGGCCGACAACAACCAACCCGGGCCGACAACAACCAACCCGGGCCGACAACAACCAACCCGGGCCGACAACAACCAACCCGGGCCGACAACAACCAACCCGGGCCGACAACAACCAACCCGGGCCGACAACAACCAACCCGGGCCGACAACAACCAACCCGGGCCGACAACAACCAACCCGGGCCGACAACAACCAACCCGGGCCGACAACAACCAACCCGGGCCGACAACAACCAACCCGGGCCGACAACAACCAACCCGGGCCGACAACAACCAACCCGGGCCGACAACAACCAACCCGGGCCGACAACAACCAACCCGGGCCGACAACAACCAACCCGGGCCGACAACAACCAACCCGGGCCGACAACAACCAACCCGGGCCGACAACAACCAACCCGGGCCGACAACAACCAACCCGGGCCGACAACAACCAACCCGGGCCGACAACAACCAACCCGGGCCGACAACAACCAACCCGGGCCGACAACAACCAACCCGGGCCGACAACAACCAACCCGGGCCGACAACAACCAACCCGGGCCGACAACAACCAACCCGGGCCGACAACAACCAACCCGGGCCGACAACAACCAACCCGGGCCGACAACAACCAACCCGGGCCGACAACAACCAACCCGGGCCGACAACAACCAACCCGGGCCGACAACAACCAACCCGGGCCGACAACAACCAACCCGGGCCGACAACAACCAACCCGGGCCGACAACAACCAACCCGGGCCGACAACAACCAACCCGGGCCGACAACAACCAACCCGGGCCGACAACAACCAACCCGGGCCGACAACAACCAACCCGGGCCGACAACAACCAACCCGGGCCGACAACAACCAACCCGGGCCGACAACAACCAACCCGGGCCGACAACAACCAACCCGGGCCGACAACAACCAACCCGGGCCGACAACAACCAACCCGGGCCGACAACAACCAACCCGGGCCGACAACAACCAACCCGGGCCGACAACAACCAACCCGGGCCGACAACAACCAACCCGGGCCGACAACAACCAACCCGGGCCGACAACAACCAACCCGGGCCGACAACAACCAACCCGGGCCGACAACAACCAACCCGGGCCGACAACAACCAACCCGGGCCGACAACAACCAACCCGGGCCGACAACAACCAACCCGGGCCGACAACAACCAACCCGGGCCGACAACAACCAACCCGGGCCGACAACAACCAACCCGGGCCGACAACAACCAACCCGGGCCGACAACAACCAACCCGGGCCGACAACAACCAACCCGGGCCGACAACAACCAACCCGGGCCGACAACAACCAACCCGGGCCGACAACAACCAACCCGGGCCGACAACAACCAACCCGGGCCGACAACAACCAACCCGGGCCGACAACAACCAACCCGGGCCGACAACAACCAACCCGGGCCGACAACAACCAACCCGGGCCGACAACAACCAACCCGGGCCGACAACAACCAACCCGGGCCGACAACAACCAACCCGGGCCGACAACAACCAACCCGGGCCGACAACAACCAACCCGGGCCGACAACAACCAACCCGGGCCGACAACAACCAACCCGGGCCGACAACAACCAACCCGGGCCGACAACAACCAACCCGGGCCGACAACAACCAACCCGGGCCGACAACAACCAACCCGGGCCGACAACAACCAACCCGGGCCGACAACAACCAACCCGGGCCGACAACAACCAACCCGGGCCGACAACAACCAACCCGGGCCGACAACAACCAACCCGGGCCGACAACAACCAACCCGGGCCGACAACAACCAACCCGGGCCGACAACAACCAACCCGGGCCGACAACAACCAACCCGGGCCGACAACAACCAACCCGGGCCGACAACAACCAACCCGGGCCGACAACAACCAACCCGGGCCGACAACAACCAACCCGGGCCGACAACAACCAACCCGGGCCGACAACAACCAACCCGGGCCGACAACAACCAACCCGGGCCGACAACAACCAACCCGGGCCGACAACAACCAACCCGGGCCGACAACAACCAACCCGGGCCGACAACAACCAACCCGGGCCGACAACAACCAACCCGGGCCGACAACAACCAACCCGGGCCGACAACAACCAACCCGGGCCGACAACAACCAACCCGGGCCGACAACAACCAACCCGGGCCGACAACAACCAACCCGGGCCGACAACAACCAACCCGGGCCGACAACAACCAACCCGGGCCGACAACAACCAACCCGGGCCGACAACAACCAACCCGGGCCGACAACAACCAACCCGGGCCGACAACAACCAACCCGGGCCGACAACAACCAACCCGGGCCGACAACAACCAACCCGGGCCGACAACAACCAACCCGGGCCGACAACAACCAACCCGGGCCGACAACAACCAACCCGGGCCGACAACAACCAACCCGGGCCGACAACAACCAACCCGGGCCGACAACAACCAACCCGGGCCGACAACAACCAACCCGGGCCGACAACAACCAACCCGGGCCGACAACAACCAACCCGGGCCGACAACAACCAACCCGGGCCGACAACAACCAACCCGGGCCGACAACAACCAACCCGGGCCGACAACAACCAACCCGGGCCGACAACAACCAACCCGGGCCGACAACAACCAACCCGGGCCGACAACAACCAACCCGGGCCGACAACAACCAACCCGGGCCGACAACAACCAACCCGGGCCGACAACAACCAACCCGGGCCGACAACAACCAACCCGGGCCGACAACAACCAACCCGGGCCGACAACAACCAACCCGGGCCGACAACAACCAACCCGGGCCGACAACAACCAACCCGGGCCGACAACAACCAACCCGGGCCGACAACAACCAACCCGGGCCGACAACAACCAACCCGGGCCGACAACAACCAACCCGGGCCGACAACAACCAACCCGGGCCGACAACAACCAACCCGGGCCGACAACAACCAACCCGGGCCGACAACAACCAACCCGGGCCGACAACAACCAACCCGGGCCGACAACAACCAACCCGGGCCGACAACAACCAACCCGGGCCGACAACAACCAACCCGGGCCGACAACAACCAACCCGGGCCGACAACAACCAACCCGGGCCGACAACAACCAACCCGGGCCGACAACAACCAACCCGGGCCGACAACAACCAACCCGGGCCGACAACAACCAACCCGGGCCGACAACAACCAACCCGGGCCGACAACAACCAACCCGGGCCGACAACAACCAACCCGGGCCGACAACAACCAACCCGGGCCGACAACAACCAACCCGGGCCGACAACAACCAACCCGGGCCGACAACAACCAACCCGGGCCGACAACAACCAACCCGGGCCGACAACAACCAACCCGGGCCGACAACAACCAACCCGGGCCGACAACAACCAACCCGGGCCGACAACAACCAACCCGGGCCGACAACAACCAACCCGGGCCGACAACAACCAACCCGGGCCGACAACAACCAACCCGGGCCGACAACAACCAACCCGGGCCGACAACAACCAACCCGGGCCGACAACAACCAACCCGGGCCGACAACAACCAACCCGGGCCGACAACAACCAACCCGGGCCGACAACAACCAACCCGGGCCGACAACAACCAACCCGGGCCGACAACAACCAACCCGGGCCGACAACAACCAACCCGGGCCGACAACAACCAACCCGGGCCGACAACAACCAACCCGGGCCGACAACAACCAACCCGGGCCGACAACAACCAACCCGGGCCGACAACAACCAACCCGGGCCGACAACAACCAACCCGGGCCGACAACAACCAACCCGGGCCGACAACAACCAACCCGGGCCGACAACAACCAACCCGGGCCGACAACAACCAACCCGGGCCGACAACAACCAACCCGGGCCGACAACAACCAACCCGGGCCGACAACAACCAACCCGGGCCGACAACAACCAACCCGGGCCGACAACAACCAACCCGGGCCGACAACAACCAACCCGGGCCGACAACAACCAACCCGGGCCGACAACAACCAACCCGGGCCGACAACAACCAACCCGGGCCGACAACAACCAACCCGGGCCGACAACAACCAACCCGGGCCGACAACAACCAACCCGGGCCGACAACAACCAACCCGGGCCGACAACAACCAACCCGGGCCGACAACAACCAACCCGGGCCGACAACAACCAACCCGGGCCGACAACAACCAACCCGGGCCGACAACAACCAACCCGGGCCGACAACAACCAACCCGGGCCGACAACAACCAACCCGGGCCGACAACAACCAACCCGGGCCGACAACAACCAACCCGGGCCGACAACAACCAACCCGGGCCGACAACAACCAACCCGGGCCGACAACAACCAACCCGGGCCGACAACAACCAACCCGGGCCGACAACAACCAACCCGGGCCGACAACAACCAACCCGGGCCGACAACAACCAACCCGGGCCGACAACAACCAACCCGGGCCGACAACAACCAACCCGGGCCGACAACAACCAACCCGGGCCGACAACAACCAACCCGGGCCGACAACAACCAACCCGGGCCGACAACAACCAACCCGGGCCGACAACAACCAACCCGGGCCGACAACAACCAACCCGGGCCGACAACAACCAACCCGGGCCGACAACAACCAACCCGGGCCGACAACAACCAACCCGGGCCGACAACAACCAACCCGGGCCGACAACAACCAACCCGGGCCGACAACAACCAACCCGGGCCGACAACAACCAACCCGGGCCGACAACAACCAACCCGGGCCGACAACAACCAACCCGGGCCGACAACAACCAACCCGGGCCGACAACAACCAACCCGGGCCGACAACAACCAACCCGGGCCGACAACAACCAACCCGGGCCGACAACAACCAACCCGGGCCGACAACAACCAACCCGGGCCGACAACAACCAACCCGGGCCGACAACAACCAACCCGGGCCGACAACAACCAACCCGGGCCGACAACAACCAACCCGGGCCGACAACAACCAACCCGGGCCGACAACAACCAACCCGGGCCGACAACAACCAACCCGGGCCGACAACAACCAACCCGGGCCGACAACAACCAACCCGGGCCGACAACAACCAACCCGGGCCGACAACAACCAACCCGGGCCGACAACAACCAACCCGGGCCGACAACAACCAACCCGGGCCGACAACAACCAACCCGGGCCGACAACAACCAACCCGGGCCGACAACAACCAACCCGGGCCGACAACAACCAACCCGGGCCGACAACAACCAACCCGGGCCGACAACAACCAACCCGGGCCGACAACAACCAACCCGGGCCGACAACAACCAACCCGGGCCGACAACAACCAACCCGGGCCGACAACAACCAACCCGGGCCGACAACAACCAACCCGGGCCGACAACAACCAACCCGGGCCGACAACAACCAACCCGGGCCGACAACAACCAACCCGGGCCGACAACAACCAACCCGGGCCGACAACAACCAACCCGGGCCGACAACAACCAACCCGGGCCGACAACAACCAACCCGGGCCGACAACAACCAACCCGGGCCGACAACAACCAACCCGGGCCGACAACAACCAACCCGGGCCGACAACAACCAACCCGGGCCGACAACAACCAACCCGGGCCGACAACAACCAACCCGGGCCGACAACAACCAACCCGGGCCGACAACAACCAACCCGGGCCGACAACAACCAACCCGGGCCGACAACAACCAACCCGGGCCGACAACAACCAACCCGGGCCGACAACAACCAACCCGGGCCGACAACAACCAACCCGGGCCGACAACAACCAACCCGGGCCGACAACAACCAACCCGGGCCGACAACAACCAACCCGGGCCGACAACAACCAACCCGGGCCGACAACAACCAACCCGGGCCGACAACAACCAACCCGGGCCGACAACAACCAACCCGGGCCGACAACAACCAACCCGGGCCGACAACAACCAACCCGGGCCGACAACAACCAACCCGGGCCGACAACAACCAACCCGGGCCGACAACAACCAACCCGGGCCGACAACAACCAACCCGGGCCGACAACAACCAACCCGGGCCGACAACAACCAACCCGGGCCGACAACAACCAACCCGGGCCGACAACAACCAACCCGGGCCGACAACAACCAACCCGGGCCGACAACAACCAACCCGGGCCGACAACAACCAACCCGGGCCGACAACAACCAACCCGGGCCGACAACAACCAACCCGGGCCGACAACAACCAACCCGGGCCGACAACAACCAACCCGGGCCGACAACAACCAACCCGGGCCGACAACAACCAACCCGGGCCGACAACAACCAACCCGGGCCGACAACAACCAACCCGGGCCGACAACAACCAACCCGGGCCGACAACAACCAACCCGGGCCGACAACAACCAACCCGGGCCGACAACAACCAACCCGGGCCGACAACAACCAACCCGGGCCGACAACAACCAACCCGGGCCGACAACAACCAACCCGGGCCGACAACAACCAACCCGGGCCGACAACAACCAACCCGGGCCGACAACAACCAACCCGGGCCGACAACAACCAACCCGGGCCGACAACAACCAACCCGGGCCGACAACAACCAACCCGGGCCGACAACAACCAACCCGGGCCGACAACAACCAACCCGGGCCGACAACAACCAACCCGGGCCGACAACAACCAACCCGGGCCGACAACAACCAACCCGGGCCGACAACAACCAACCCGGGCCGACAACAACCAACCCGGGCCGACAACAACCAACCCGGGCCGACAACAACCAACCCGGGCCGACAACAACCAACCCGGGCCGACAACAACCAACCCGGGCCGACAACAACCAACCCGGGCCGACAACAACCAACCCGGGCCGACAACAACCAACCCGGGCCGACAACAACCAACCCGGGCCGACAACAACCAACCCGGGCCGACAACAACCAACCCGGGCCGACAACAACCAACCCGGGCCGACAACAACCAACCCGGGCCGACAACAACCAACCCGGGCCGACAACAACCAACCCGGGCCGACAACAACCAACCCGGGCCGACAACAACCAACCCGGGCCGACAACAACCAACCCGGGCCGACAACAACCAACCCGGGCCGACAACAACCAACCCGGGCCGACAACAACCAACCCGGGCCGACAACAACCAACCCGGGCCGACAACAACCAACCCGGGCCGACAACAACCAACCCGGGCCGACAACAACCAACCCGGGCCGACAACAACCAACCCGGGCCGACAACAACCAACCCGGGCCGACAACAACCAACCCGGGCCGACAACAACCAACCCGGGCCGACAACAACCAACCCGGGCCGACAACAACCAACCCGGGCCGACAACAACCAACCCGGGCCGACAACAACCAACCCGGGCCGACAACAACCAACCCGGGCCGACAACAACCAACCCGGGCCGACAACAACCAACCCGGGCCGACAACAACCAACCCGGGCCGACAACAACCAACCCGGGCCGACAACAACCAACCCGGGCCGACAACAACCAACCCGGGCCGACAACAACCAACCCGGGCCGACAACAACCAACCCGGGCCGACAACAACCAACCCGGGCCGACAACAACCAACCCGGGCCGACAACAACCAACCCGGGCCGACAACAACCAACCCGGGCCGACAACAACCAACCCGGGCCGACAACAACCAACCCGGGCCGACAACAACCAACCCGGGCCGACAACAACCAACCCGGGCCGACAACAACCAACCCGGGCCGACAACAACCAACCCGGGCCGACAACAACCAACCCGGGCCGACAACAACCAACCCGGGCCGACAACAACCAACCCGGGCCGACAACAACCAACCCGGGCCGACAACAACCAACCCGGGCCGACAACAACCAACCCGGGCCGACAACAACCAACCCGGGCCGACAACAACCAACCCGGGCCGACAACAACCAACCCGGGCCGACAACAACCAACCCGGGCCGACAACAACCAACCCGGGCCGACAACAACCAACCCGGGCCGACAACAACCAACCCGGGCCGACAACAACCAACCCGGGCCGACAACAACCAACCCGGGCCGACAACAACCAACCCGGGCCGACAACAACCAACCCGGGCCGACAACAACCAACCCGGGCCGACAACAACCAACCCGGGCCGACAACAACCAACCCGGGCCGACAACAACCAACCCGGGCCGACAACAACCAACCCGGGCCGACAACAACCAACCCGGGCCGACAACAACCAACCCGGGCCGACAACAACCAACCCGGGCCGACAACAACCAACCCGGGCCGACAACAACCAACCCGGGCCGACAACAACCAACCCGGGCCGACAACAACCAACCCGGGCCGACAACAACCAACCCGGGCCGACAACAACCAACCCGGGCCGACAACAACCAACCCGGGCCGACAACAACCAACCCGGGCCGACAACAACCAACCCGGGCCGACAACAACCAACCCGGGCCGACAACAACCAACCCGGGCCGACAACAACCAACCCGGGCCGACAACAACCAACCCGGGCCGACAACAACCAACCCGGGCCGACAACAACCAACCCGGGCCGACAACAACCAACCCGGGCCGACAACAACCAACCCGGGCCGACAACAACCAACCCGGGCCGACAACAACCAACCCGGGCCGACAACAACCAACCCGGGCCGACAACAACCAACCCGGGCCGACAACAACCAACCCGGGCCGACAACAACCAACCCGGGCCGACAACAACCAACCCGGGCCGACAACAACCAACCCGGGCCGACAACAACCAACCCGGGCCGACAACAACCAACCCGGGCCGACAACAACCAACCCGGGCCGACAACAACCAACCCGGGCCGACAACAACCAACCCGGGCCGACAACAACCAACCCGGGCCGACAACAACCAACCCGGGCCGACAACAACCAACCCGGGCCGACAACAACCAACCCGGGCCGACAACAACCAACCCGGGCCGACAACAACCAACCCGGGCCGACAACAACCAACCCGGGCCGACAACAACCAACCCGGGCCGACAACAACCAACCCGGGCCGACAACAACCAACCCGGGCCGACAACAACCAACCCGGGCCGACAACAACCAACCCGGGCCGACAACAACCAACCCGGGCCGACAACAACCAACCCGGGCCGACAACAACCAACCCGGGCCGACAACAACCAACCCGGGCCGACAACAACCAACCCGGGCCGACAACAACCAACCCGGGCCGACAACAACCAACCCGGGCCGACAACAACCAACCCGGGCCGACAACAACCAACCCGGGCCGACAACAACCAACCCGGGCCGACAACAACCAACCCGGGCCGACAACAACCAACCCGGGCCGACAACAACCAACCCGGGCCGACAACAACCAACCCGGGCCGACAACAACCAACCCGGGCCGACAACAACCAACCCGGGCCGACAACAACCAACCCGGGCCGACAACAACCAACCCGGGCCGACAACAACCAACCCGGGCCGACAACAACCAACCCGGGCCGACAACAACCAACCCGGGCCGACAACAACCAACCCGGGCCGACAACAACCAACCCGGGCCGACAACAACCAACCCGGGCCGACAACAACCAACCCGGGCCGACAACAACCAACCCGGGCCGACAACAACCAACCCGGGCCGACAACAACCAACCCGGGCCGACAACAACCAACCCGGGCCGACAACAACCAACCCGGGCCGACAACAACCAACCCGGGCCGACAACAACCAACCCGGGCCGACAACAACCAACCCGGGCCGACAACAACCAACCCGGGCCGACAACAACCAACCCGGGCCGACAACAACCAACCCGGGCCGACAACAACCAACCCGGGCCGACAACAACCAACCCGGGCCGACAACAACCAACCCGGGCCGACAACAACCAACCCGGGCCGACAACAACCAACCCGGGCCGACAACAACCAACCCGGGCCGACAACAACCAACCCGGGCCGACAACAACCAACCCGGGCCGACAACAACCAACCCGGGCCGACAACAACCAACCCGGGCCGACAACAACCAACCCGGGCCGACAACAACCAACCCGGGCCGACAACAACCAACC